>NW_005178685.1:281830-283569 GCF_000350225.1 Chondrus crispus | reverse complement strand
GCTCCAATTTGTATAGAAGAACTACAGGTCCCACCCTCTTCACCTTCTACCCTCCCCCCCTCACCACGTTTTCGCCCCAACCCGCACTGCAATTCCCTTTTACATCTAACCTACATTTCCCTTGTCTGCCTGTCTTGGTAACAATCTTCCACCGACACATCCGCATCCTTCCCCGCCATGGCCGCTTCAAGCCCTAGATCCATCCAGCATTCCCTCATCCACCACCCAGGCCTCCTCGCGTCAAAACTGCAGCCCAATTCTCGCTCCTCCCCGCACCACTTCCTTCTGAAAACCACGGCTGTGTCCTCTACCACCTCCTCCACGTCATCGACCTCGTCCTCCTCAACTTTCCCAACCATCCAACTCACCAAGCCCGCAGCAATTCCTTTCTATTCCTCCCGTTCCTGGGTCTCCACCCTTCTTTCTACAAAGTTCTACGGCCCCTGCCCGCACCACGCCAACCTCCGCAAGAATGATCTTAACCTCTTCTGCACAAGACACGCCCAAAAGATCTGTCAATACTGCCATCGAGACAACCACGATTCGAAACCGTCTTGCACCATCCTCCACGTTTCCCGCTACATGTATCATGACGTGCTTCTCGCCAAGGAAGCCGCGGCCCTCCTCGACGTCTCTGACGTGCAATCGTACCTGAACAACGGGAACCGCGTGGTGTACATCGATAGAAGGGCGCAACCCAAGTCGAAACTCGCGCCGCACGCCAAAGCTTGTGCCGTGTGCTCGCGCACGCTGCAAGATCCGTACCGGTTCTGCTCAGTGTTTTGTCGGCTCGCGCATGCGAACGACCCTGCTGCTGTAGCGACTCTGCCAGTGCCGGACGCGTCGCCATTACTTCACCACAACATTCGCAAGACAAAGACGGTATCTGCTCCGTCATCGCCGCAGCCTCAGTCGAAGAGGAATGAGCGGTCGTCAAAACGGGGCGAGCGTCCCAATTCGCGTGCCATGTCGCCCGTGACACCGGAGCGCGCCCACGTCAAAAGTATGTCTCGGACAACGGCTCCTCCCCTTCAATTGAGGTCTATTTCTAAGAAGAGCAGACGCAAGGGGACACCAGTGAGAAGTCCATCTTTGCATACGCTAGAGTATTTATTAAGTCATGGGACGTGTGTGTAAGTAGGGACAAGAGTGAGAAATTGAAACTGGCAGAAGGGGATAGAACAAGGCAGTAGTGTTGTGTCCACCCCTTGTATCTGTGACGAGAATTGTAGTGACGATTGTACAGTTTAGACCTTGTAGATAATAGTAGCATCCTCGATCATCGCACATCGTTCGGTTGAGATTGCCGTTGCCTACCTTGTAGAAGTACGTGGTTGAAAAAAAGCAAAAAGACAGGAAGGAAAGCGAACCGTCACATTGAGAACTTAACCCAGAAACCTTATTGCATGATGCCTTGAAGGATTTTCCCTTTAAACGTGTGCGATGCATTACAGCATTACAGTATCAAATTGATAAGAGGATACTTTAGAATGAAAAGTATTTTGAGGGATGACGTCAAAAAGTCTCACTACCCAACTGTTGGATTTCGCTAACGCTCATCCTTCCTACGATCTTCCCCTACGTTCCTTTCCTTACGGCTCTGTTGGATTTCGCTACTGTACTACATACAGTATTGTGCACACACACACACACACCCCCCCCCCCCCCCCCCCCCCCCGTTGCGTGGGCAGGGGGCCCCCCCCTTTTCCCCCCCCGCCATTATTATCCGAAAGGGCGTG
>NW_005178685.1:159986-281730 GCF_000350225.1 Chondrus crispus | reverse complement strand
CCACCTGTCTCCTGGGCAGGGGGCATTCCCTTTTTTCTCACCAACACTTACCTGCCAAAGGGAGGCTCTGCCAAGGGTAGGCTCTGGCACTACGATGCGCCTGATGAGGAATGTCGAGAAAAGCCTCACATGCAGCTGTCGTTAAAATTTAGTTTAAAATTCTCATAATCAGGCGGATTTGCTCACATCATACTAAATTTCTTACTGCACCTCACATGTACTGTACCCTTGCTGTACCCCTCCTACTGTACCCCTCCTACTGTGACCTTACGGTACCCTTGGTAAGATTACTGCCCAAATAAATATCGCGCTACCGCACTGCTGCACACTTCAGTGTGTGTCTACGTGTATCCTGCTGTTGCAATCACCCAAACCTGTCCGGCGCGAACGGTGAGACATCAATTGACGACTTGCCCAACACGATCATTTCTGCGACCGCCTTCCCGGTTGCTGGGCTATTCAATATCCCCCAAACAGAGTGCCCAGCGGCTACAAACGCCCCTCCCCCAGCCCCGGGCACAGCCCCAATCAACGGCAATCCATCCGGGCTCACCGGCAAATTACATGCCTGCCCAGCCACCTTCCCCATATCCACCGCCTCCCCAATCGTCTTACTCAAACCCCTTGCAAACTCTTTCAGATCCTCCACGTCCCTCTCGTCCACCCCAATCTCCCCTGGATCATCCGGCAGCTC
Source organism: Chondrus crispus (assembly GCF_000350225.1). Classification (NCBI taxonomy): domain Eukaryota; phylum Rhodophyta; class Florideophyceae; order Gigartinales; family Gigartinaceae; genus Chondrus; species Chondrus crispus. The sequence goes on along the minus strand of NW_005178685.1, from coordinate 281,036 downwards.
CTCCGCGACCGCCGACTGACACATATACACCTCCCCCTCCCTGGGATAGACCTCCGGCTCCCGCGGCTCCCCTCGCCCATTCACAAACTCTGTAAACACCGCCGTCCCCGGCACCCGCGCCTGCACCACCAGACTGGCCGCCTTCTGCGCCACCACGCCCGGCATCCCCGGAAACCACTGCTGCGCCTTGGTCGTCCACGGCCCCATCGCCAGCACCAGCACATCCGTCTCGCGCCGCTCCACCACGCCCTCCTTTGTCCGCGTCGTCAGCACCCATTTCCCATCATCGCCTTTCACCACGTTCTCCACCCTCGCAATATCTACACTGGTCCCGACGTTCTCGCGCGCCCGCTCCAACAGCGCCAGCGTGAGCTTGCGCGGGTGCACCTGCGCGACGGTCTGCTCCGTGCCGATGCGCCTGGGCGGCGCGACGGGCGGCGCGTCGCCGTCGAGCCACGTCAGCGGGGGCGCGGGCGCGGCGCGGGTGGCGCGCTTGAAGCGCCGCGACGGCGGCGCGTGCCGGCTCACCAGCGACGCCGAGTAGGCGGAGAGGGCGCGGTACCCCGTGGAGGGGAGCGTCGCGGAGAGGTCGGCGTGCATGCGGAAGGAGGGGCGCGCTAGCAGGCGCAGCGCGGAGGAGTCGCACCAGTCTAGAGCTAGGAAGCCGCCCGCGCGGCCCGAGGCGGCGCAGGCAGGCGAGTGCTGCTCGAGGAGCACCGCGCGGCGCGAGTGCAGGGATAGGTGGTAGGCGATCGAGGCGCCGATTATCCCGGCCCCGACGATGGTGATGGTCGGGGAGTCGGATGGCGTGGAGGAGGCCATGTCGGAGCTTCGAGAGTGAGGCGCGATGGGCACGGCGGGGAGCTAAACTGGAGGTCGCGCAGGGCACGAGAGTCTGTTTTGTGACACGTGGGGACGCATTCGTGTTGACTGGCGGTAGATACTGGACTACCCTTCCCCACCACAGTCCGTGAGGAGCCAAAATCTTGTGTGAATTTTGCCAGGCCACGTTGGTCAAATTTGGCTGGTCCCAGCCAGGAGCTTGACGGCATACGCCGAAAAGGTAGCGTGAGGCAAGGTTCTGTTGTATTCCCAGACCTTCCTTGGCTGACGCATCGCACACAACACGTCTGGTCTTTTCACGCCTCGCAATCGAAGCAGGTGATTGCGGAGGAGGTATCGGTGGGAAGCGCTACTGTTGGAATGTGAAGATACAGCTGGCGGGAGATCGGGAATAGCTGTGGGCACTACCATCGCATGCTACGCGTGTTTCCAGAACCGAGCATTATCGCGTCGCAAATATGTCTTCTGCACACGGCGAAGAGGAGAGAGTTGCCTCCGGCGCGCAGAGGCAAATTTTACGTTTTGGGCATGCGTGTCAGATATGCGGACAGGCTGACTCCGCACGTAGGCGCGTGGTTGCGACACGGATGGTCTGCATTGCCGGTGCAGACCACATGAGGCCTTGCAGCATCGAACCACAGGGCAAAGATGATGCATTGTGACTTGAAGGACATTCTCAAACTCACATTAGTTTGATAGAATCAAAGATACAGCTGGCGGAGGCTGGCGGAGGCGTGGAGAGCCGACTCGCTTCCTTCACCTTCTCTCCCCGACAGCAGGGGAAGTTGTCGGAAGCACGCTCCCAGATCAGTATCGCTGGGAAGGGAAAGTTTTCCTCAGTGCGTTTGCGTCGATTAAATGACTAGGGCGGCGCAAGAGAACGAGCAGGAGTGGTTGAAGTGGGCGAGAGACTTCGGCGATCGCGAAATACCACCCATCCGTCTGGGGTCCCCTCCGTGCCGCCAAAATCAATTTTCACACTAGCATTTAAAGTTTGAGATAATGCTGCATTTAGGGGGGCGATCAGGTGCATTTTTGCAGTGATCAAGAGGTTACTACCCTTGGGTACACTGCTCCGACCTCACGAACTGATCAGGTGATCAGGGTAATTTGGAACGCATTCTTTTTTTTAAATGGAGAAAGTACAGCACCAAAGATCACGAGGAAGGCAGATCGATATGACACGTGTACGGGACCCACGCAAGCTGGAGACACACTAATTATTTTGCGACCTCAAGCACCTTTGCAGTCTCAAACAAGCGCTTGTTAAGACACACCCTCAGGAAGAAGAGTCCATAGAGACCCTTCCGTCACTAACCTCCTCGAGCCACATCTTCCCCCACTCGCCGTCCCACGCCATGCCGTGGACGCCCCCGATCATCCCTATCGCCTCGCTGCGCGCCAACAGCCCGGACGTCGCCCCCCGCATTGCCTCCGCCTTTGCCTCCTCGCAGAGCCCCGGCCTTGTGCTCGTCTCCGGTCTCGACGACGACTTTGCTACCCATCGCGCAGACCTCTTCGCCGCTGCCCGCAACCTCGCCGACCTTCCGCCTCCGAGTCTCAAAGCCCTTGAGATCCCATCCGCTGACTATGCCGTTGGATGGAGCCGCGGACGCGAGCGTTTTCGCGGAACTCCGGATACCCTCAAGGGAAGCTTCTACGCCAACCCCATCCTCGATCACCCCGCGGGAGACCAACAACACCTCATCCGCGAATTTCCGTACGAAACCCTCCTCATCTCCCCTCGCTTCCCCTCAACATACACCTCTCTGACCTCACTTCCCCCTCGATCCCTCGCAGCCACTACATGACCCCGAACATCTGGCCGCCGCACCCCTCATGTGCCGCCCTCGAGCCCGCCTTCAAGGCCATCGGCCGTCTCGTCAACGACGTCGCTCTTCTCCTCGCCTCCCACTGTGATGCCCTAGTCACCCGCAGACTTGGCCCGACACACCCCTTCACGAGTCTCCACGCCACGCTATGCGCCTCCATGTCCGCGAAAGCTCGCCTGCTCAACTACTACCCCTCTCCCCATCCCGCTCCGGGCACGCTATGGTGTGGATACCACAACGACCACTCCATACTAACAGCCCTGCTTGCACAGCAGTTTTATCACGCCGACACTCGCGTCCCGCTACCAGCCGCACCAGACAGGTGCGCGGGGTTGTACACTCATTCCGAGGGGAGCGATCCGCGTAAAGCTGACATCCCGCCCGGTGCCATTGCGTTCCAGGTTGGCGAGGCTGCGCAAATCATGTCAGGCGGCGTGCTCCGCGCTACGCCGCATGCAGTCCGTATGCCGAAGGGCCACACTCCGCATCTTGCCCGTCTTGCGTTTGCCGTGTTTTTGCAGCCTAATCCCTGGGATATGCTCGAGATGCCCGCCGCCTATTCAGACGATCAGGTGCGACGCGCAGTTTGTACCAGTCCGTTGGTGCCATCCCTGCAGGACGGACGGTGGCAGAAAGGAGACCGCTTTGTCGACTTTGCGGCGAAGACGATAAAGGCTTATCAGGCATGAAAGGCCAATTTGCAGCTGGTCAGCGCTGCAAGGTCGTCTTGCCGAACCTACTGCTTCAGCATTGCGACACGCCTTTCAGAACCACCCCTCACCCAAATCTCCCCTCCTTGTGGCGAGCAGCCCATACAACGCAGCGCTCAACGCTCCATTTCTCGTGCTCAATGACGAACTTTTCGAAATCCCACTCAGTTCCCGGGATCAGATCGTCTGAATTCCCCTCGGCGCGAGCCCACACGCGCGCCTGCACCGTGCGCCCCTCCTCTGTTTGCACCGGTGCGACAATTCGCTCGTACGCAGGGTCCTCGTAGGCATCGAGTAAGGCGAGCTCTGCGTCGGTAAGATCGAGCAACAGTTTGCCGCGCACTGCACTCGATTCGCAGCGTATCACTGCGGGATACACAGCACCGCGGATCGGGAAACGTGCGAAGTTCGGGAGCGTCGCGTCTTGGCGAGGTGGGACCCGCGAGAGGAGCGTGTGTAGAATGCGTGGGGACATCAGAGTACCGTAGGTGAACACAGCGTGGATCATAATGAGGTTCGTCCTAAGGGAGTTATTGGATGAGAGATCTGAGCAAGAGTGAAGCCGTCTTCCGAGCGGGCAACGCAATGAGGGCGGAGGGAGGAACCTGAATCGAAAACAGCTGTGCCGATTTATTGAAAGCGTCTTATTCATTTCCCTTGCGGGGACAATGTTATTCCACTTGCGATGTCGAAAAACAGTGCGCTGAAGGACATTAAAGGCCCTTTTCGCAGGCTACCACAGGTCGTTCCACAGTTCTGAAATTCATGCTAGTCTTGCAAACCACTAACTCACAATTGTGGGATAGGGTGGCCGCTTTGGACATTGGCGGTGTGCGTCTCAATGGAAGGGCTTAGTCGGCTACAAACTGCAATAATGAGAAAAGTCTCTTCTAGAGAGACCGTTCCCTCATCTAACTCTGGACTGTTGCAAAAAGTATCAAACATAGGTTGAAGAGATGCCTTAGAAAAATCCATCTACGCTATCGCCATACGATCTTTATCTGTACTTTCGAAACCATTTAGGACTCTTCGTCAAAGTCCGCTGGGCAGAAACCTGTGCAAAATTTAGTGCTTTCTGTCTCACTGAACATCCAAGACTTTTAAGTCTCTTCTCTTGCCTTATGGAATTCTCCAATGACTGCAGTGTTCTCCTCGTTAAGCCTTTACAAGGCCCACTTTGAGCCATAGTGCCCCTTCGTAGCCGCTTTCATGTACCATAGTCGTGCCGCCACCACATCTGTCGACAGGCCTAGCCCCTTTTCAAGACAATGACCAAGTCGAATCTGTGCCACCTCTAGTGTCCACGATCTGCAGCGCTCTTCCAATACCTAAACATCAGCTGCAGATATGTCTTGTTTTCATTGGTTTCCTGGAAAAAGTGCGATCCAAAGTCTGTACATTGGGGGAATATTGTCTTGTTCTGCGGCTCTCGCGTAAAGATGGACTCCTTGTAAGTTGTCTTCTTCAGCGCCATACCCATCATACGTACATTCACAAAGCCGTAGTTGCCCTGATGGATATCCTGCATTGGCTGCAAGGCGATAGAGCTCTACTCCCCTCCTTGCATTTGGGAAATTCCATGCCCATAGCAATGGAAACATTTGAATGCTTTTTCATTCTTTGCCGGTTGACCGCTTGCCTGAAGGAGCTCATTCCCCGTTTCCGTGGATATTCTCCATTTATCACTGATTGAGGCGTTTGTGCTCCACTTGCTAGAAGTACGTTTTCGATTGCCTGCTTAATCTGGGTCATAGATGGCCGAGAGAACCTTTCAGCTGAAAGACATCGCTGAGTAAGTTCTCGTAGACGTAGGTCTGTTATATTTTCAACCACTACCAGACGCAGCTCGCATGTTTGACGTGTTGAGATGCAAAACTGCTACTTTTCATGCGCATGTCCAAAATGTTCATGTCTTGTTAAGGTGCAACATCAGGTAACAAAGTACACACAAAAAATGCCAAACCGCCAGATCTCCCACGATGGATGAGAGAGGGGTCTCATCTCTTGAGATTTTGACGGAAGGGATTCTGCCAACCCCTGTTCTTTATTCCCTGTACATTGGAAATCCTTCTAGGAAGCTCGCTGGCAAGAGTACATTCGAGATTTCCAACTTTCGCGTGACCAACTACCTGACCTTGTGACACGCGAAAAAGAATACTATCCATTGTGAGATCTGAGTGAACTACGCCTCGAGAGCGCAGACATTCCGCTGCGCATGCAATATCTCGAAGTAGTTGAAGTTTTGATAGCAATTAATCCAGTTAGAGCGTCCCCACCGGTAGGGTCCAAAAATGGGGTCCAATCCAAATTTTTGCACACTTGGCGAAGTATTAGTGGTGATACAACTGCGGAAGCTGTGATGCAAATTCTGAATCCAACTCGTTGGATTGGACCCGAGAAAATCGGTTACCTACCCCACCCATGCCAAATAAAGTTGCAGATCCAACGCCGTTGTACGAGGTCGGTGGTGAGCAGGGCCTGTTGCAGAATGGCCTCTGCAGGTTCGCTCCTGGACACAATGGCGGATGAGGAAGCGGAGGAAATGGCAATTGCGATCTGGATGCAGATGGTGTCCATTGCGGTAGTGACTGGCGCAGAGGAGACGAAGACGCGGGGCTCGAGGCCAGGGCGCGCAGAAAACTTCGAGCGCACACGCGAGCGGGGGCACCGGCAAATCATGCTAGACTACTTCTGGCCTAGCTCGCTGGTTCGGAATGACGAGTTTGGGCAGAAGGGTCCAGTGTACTCCGAGGTGCTCTTTGAGCGAAGGTTCAGGATGCCGCGAGCAGTCTTTGATAGACTGTTTGCGGCAGTGGTTGCGCGTAGTGCGTATTTGCGTTCTGGGTTGAAGCTCGATGCGATCGGTAGGCTTGGCGCAAGCCCGCTGCAGAAGGTGGTCGCGGCGCTGAAGCAGCTGGCGCACGGGGCCGGGGCCGATAACTGCAATGAATACTGCCGCATCTGTGAGTTGACTGCCCTTCGCTCCATGAAGGAGCTGTGCGAAGCAGTGGTCGAAGCGTTTGGTGCGGAGTGGCTACGAGCACCGAAATCGGCTGAGCTGCTGAGAATCGAAGCTTCTTTTAGTCGCGCAGGCTTTCCCGGGTGCATCGGGTGCTTGGACTGCGCCGGGTGGGAGTGGCACATGTGTCCGAAGGCGCTGCAGGGCATTCATAGTGGAAAAGAACGTAAACCTACTCTTCGGCTGGAAGTTATCTGCGATCTTGACCTCCACATCTGGCATGCGATGTTTGGGATGCCCGGCATGATGAACGACCTCAATATATTAACACTGAGTACGCATTTTGCTAATGTCCTTGCGGGTCGCTTCCCACCGGTAGAAGCCAAGTATGAGGTTCATGGAGAACAGTTCAATTGGCTGTATTATCTTGCCGACGGTATATATCCGAGTTGGAAGATTTTCATCAAGTCGTTTAGCTCGGCCAGCAGCGAAGCAGAGAAGACATTTTCTGCGAACCAAGAGGCTGCAAGGAAGTGCGTCGAGCGCGTATTTGGGGTTTTATTTAAGAGGTTCTCTATCCTATGCATACCAGGTAGGCTTTGGGCTGCAGATGAAATGCGGACAGTGCTCATGGCATGTGTTGCTATTCACAACATGATCGTGGATGTGAGGAGGCACAACTACAAGAAGGATGGCGTTGGAGGAACCAGATACGATGGGCCACCGGAGGCCAATGCAAAATTGGTCTCTTTGCCGGCAGCTGATGACGAGGACATTGTCAGTAGGCTCAGCCACATGGCGAACGTGTCTGACGATACGAAGTCGAAATCGAAGCACAAGAGGCTCCTGAATGCCCTGGTGAAACATCAGTGGCGCAAGCTTGGCGACGACTAGAGATTTTAGCGCCAGTCGTGGTGCTGCAGTAGATGGATATGCCTATACTTCGTAAAGTGAGCCCTTGGTTCGATGCAAGCGTCTGTCCGATGCTTGCTGAGTCTGCCTACCACAAGCTATTACTCCTGGAGGTCCTCAGCATCCTGGCGGTAAAAGACACTCGAAGACTGGGGCCCCTCTTCTTCAGGGTCATCAGCAGATGGCTGAGGAGGCGCGCTTTCCTCCGAAACAATCAAGCGGTCTAGCTCTGCCTTTTGCACGCGCTGGAGGAAGATAGGCTTTCGATCTGCAGGGGTCCCCTCCATGCTGAACAGGCGCAAGCGGTACTGGCGCTCTTCGATGGCGACGAGGTCCTCCGCAGTCTTCGCCCGCTTCACTGCGGCATCAGCCATCCTCGCGACTGCAGCTGCACCATCCTCGAGTGCCTTTGCCTGACGATTTCCTACGGCCCTGGCCTCTATTCGCGCGGCCCCAGCAGGCCGCTTCTTCCTCACAGCGGCGCCGGCGCTCCCTCCCGAGGCCTCATGAGACTCCGCAGCCTCAATCTCGTCCTCGAGCACGATGTCGGCCGCAGGTGACGGAGCGTTAGTCACAATCGCAGATCTTGGACAAGCGCGTGCGGCGGCTATCGCACCCATGATGGACGACCAGAGATTGGTGGGTGCTGCGAAGAAACGAAAGCGCTTTGAGGAAAGGAAAGTCAGCTCCAGGATCAGCGAAGTCCGGGGCAACGTATGCGTAGAAGTCGGAGAAGGATGCTCGCTTGTTATACGCCGCAGGCGTGAAGCGCATAAAGTCCTCCACAGAGGGATCACCCGTAGGCTTGAGGGCTTTCGCCGATAGGTAGAGGCCCTCAAAGGCCAAGGACTCCTTCTTGACCAGCTTGTATCGCTGCAAGATCGCGCAGCCCGTGCGCTCCTTCATTGCGATACTTGCATCGCTGTTCGCGTCGCGGTCGTCGCACAGCTGCTGGTACTTCTTCCCGACTTGCGCCTCGAATAAACTCCGCTTCTTACCGGCGCCCTTAGACGGGTCTTCGGATGCTTTCACGAACGCTTTGGCAGCAAAGAAGCTCTCCAACGAGCTCCATGATTTGCCGGAGCCCATGTTTGGTGCAGCGATGCATCGGGTTGGCGACCAGAGGCGGCACCGTTTGTCGATTGTGGCAGTTGAATGCGAAGTACTCATCCCGCGCAATTGTGCGGCAAGAATACGAAGTGCTCATCCCGCGCAATTGTGCAGCAAGCTCTCTCATTGGCCAGGGGTGTCTTCTTTTGGCGGTAGCCCTACCCGCCAATGCAGCCTCTCAGCGAAGGATACAAATGAGGCCAAATCGTAAACGATAGTAGTATTTTCGCTGGATACAATTCAGCCCGTTGGATTGGATTCTCAGAAAAGGGGTCCAAATATGGCATATTTGGGCCCACTTTTCTGGGCTCCAATCCAAGTGGTTGGATTGGATTTCGTTTTTCTCATGGGTGGGGTACCCTTTCGCAAAATAAGATCCAACGATTGGATTGGACCCGGATTTTCTGCACCGGTGGGGACGCTCTTAACCTGCCTCTGAAGCCGATTGAATGGTATGAGTCGTCAACTCAGTGACAAAAATAGCTGAAGTATCATCAGCTAATTGAAATTGTCTTTTCTTGTCCTGGATACCATTGCAACCTGGCCAATATGCCCTATAGAATTCCACCAGACATGGGTGCACCAGTTTTCGAAGCAAAAAGAATCGTCTCAAGGTGACTGTATGATCTTCTTCTCGAGCGTGCTGTTTTTCCAAAACGGTTACTCCCGACAGAGCCTCGCATGCTAGATATCCGTCTAAATCACGAAACGATATCGAACTTTCATACGTGCACAATCTTACAGAACTCCTCAGAACGTCATTAATGGACAAGTTTGTATCAGATATGTCCAAAAGCCATGGCTCATGAAAGCTTTTGAGAAGATCTTTAATTTTTCCATGCCCATCAAAAGGTAACTTGGACGTAGACAGGCCACTTTTGCATTCTTTTACGGTCGTTTGTATTTTGCGAATCCTTTGACAGATATTTCCGATGTCACGTGCAACTGCACCGCCCTTTATTGTGTCTGCCGACCTATTTACCGGTGCAGTGTGCTGTGAGTCGTAACCTGATCGTTGTGTTGTGGTAGGACCACTTCAAAGAGCAAGGTTGTGGTTCTGACACGTTTTGGCTGTCCACATCAGCGTCCAGCTTTTCAGTGATATCATTTTATCTCACCTCCATGTTCGCGACTGACTGTTGAACGTCATTCACGTTCGAGAGAACTGTAGTGGATCGGAATGCAGAGGTTTGGGTAGATGCTGTGAAGAAACCAAGGAGGTGTAGATCCCTTTGCAAGGTGCTCACATCAGCTTCTAAATGATCGATACGATATGATATGTGGGAGGCGATAAGAAATTTGCGGATGGGATTGGGGCTCAGGTTTTGGTAGATAACGTTCAGATCATTTGCGGCGGCATCGAAAGGAGAACGAATTCTGTAAAAGGCTGAGCCCATATGGGAGACCTCAAGTCCACAGCTCCTGCGCGTTTGAGGAAAAAGAGTGAATTGCGAATCGATTGAAAACGACAGAGAAGCGCAATGTATTCAGTTGGATTGCGATGGTAAGATTCAATGTTTCTTAGTAAGATGCGCTATTTGAATTGTGCAATCGACAGAGTTCATCGCAAAGACAAGAGTTTCCATATCTTGATTTCCAGGAGCCTTGGAATGATAGCAGTAGTTACCTCCGAGGTTGGAAAATAATCTTCACAGTTTGGGGAAAGCCGTTCGCTTTGACTGGAACTATGTAGTATTTCTCCAGCAGTGGACCTTCATTGCTCATCTGCCTGCATAATTAATAGAGTAACACAAATGATTTAGTGTCTGGCGCTCTGACCGAATTGCTTGCAGTTCACTCAGCAGTACAATTTGATTTGAAATCGGGAACCTCATAAATGCTGGAAACAGTTTAGCAAGCGCAGTTTTTGTCGTAGCACGCGCGCGCTGTAGGACGTTGGATAGCCGCGGAAGAAAAAGGCGCTGGAGAGAAAGAGAGAGAGTCATTGGGGCAGGGGGGCGCGCAAGATGGGTATGCATCATATACAGTAGCGCGAGCACGCGCTCACGCCCCGAATGCCCCGAACGCCACGTGTCAAAATCGAGCCAAAATTCATTCCTTTATTAGATTTGCGTTCCAGCCGACGGCGGTTAGCGCCGCCGTCTGGACGCTCGCTGCTTGCGAATATATCTGTCCTTACCCCTCTCCCCCCCTTGTAAAAGAAAGGGAGAGCAGGAGGGTATTGCAAAGTAAAAGATTCGTCTTTCTTTGTACCGTGGGCGAAGAGACGCCCACCCCCTCTTGGCAGCTCACAAAATCCTCCCTTGATTGTACAAGGGACAGCGAGCCGCCACGCGATAAGCGAGGTTTGCACGACAATCTGGATTCGCAGCTTCGCTTTCGCTTCGTTTTTACTACTGTAACAATGGCATCCTCGAGTCGAGGGCAAATTGCGGCGAGTCACGCACGCCTCAAGAGGTCTGCCACCGTTGTTCAGCCTGTGACAGACATTGCCAAACAGCTTCGCGACTCAGCGCTATATATCCTAGACATTTACACGCTCTCAGACTCTTCTGATGGTTCCGCACAAGCTCTACCGGATTCCGAGGAGGTACGGGAGACTCTGAGCAGTTTCATGCCAGCACCGGAGATCCTTCTCACTGAGGATTTCATCAAGTCACCGCTATTTCCGGCTACTCTTCTACGAGACGTGGCAAGGCTCTACGACTTTGCTCATGTGGAGGAAGAACTCCTCACTTCCCTCGAGCTTAGTGAATCCGACAAGAGCAATAAGTCAATTATGACTCATATCTGGTTTCTAGGGTTCTTAGGGTGCGATCTAGACACGATTCAGGCAGCCGTGGCCTTGTTCCGTCGCACTCGAGGATCACCAAATCTTTTGCAAAGGGCACTAGCAGCGCAGACACTCCTCGATAATATACTAAATGGGGATTCGAACAACAACGAGAATGCTCAAACAACTCCTACTTTGCCCATCCCCATCAGCCAGGCGGCTTTGCAGAATGAGCAGAATGCTACTGTCGAAAGATCTGTTCGACAACCTACCCCGGGTGGCTCGGCAACTGGCTTAACTCACAGGGGACTTATTGAACCTACACAACCTGGCCGCCCCGAGCCTCCGGTGAATGCTCGCATGGACACGCCTTATAAGTTCGACCCTGCATCGGAGAGAGAAGACACTCGTAAGGCGAATTATGTCCATCAACATTTCAAGGACAATTGCTTCACCGGTTCACTGACACAATCAATTGAAATGACACTCCGAGATTACAATATTTGTGACCGTCAGCATCGCCTATCTGCCTCCCAGAAGGCTGACTACTTCGTCAATATTTTGGATGGACGTGCTCGAACCTTCTTCTTTAACAATGCATCTGAGTCGATGTCATTCGAAGAGATGGCCGCAATGATGATGCGAGAATTCAATAGTAACTCTCGGCAGCTTCAAGTGTACGGCAAACTTAGCACTCTACGTATTGAAAGTGTTATTGCCGAGTATGAACTCAATTCTTTATCCGCTGCACTGTCAAAGATCGTTACAATTATGGAGTCCATGACACCACAATGTCCGCCACACTTCCGCTCCGAACCCCATAAGATAAACTATCTTAGGAACGCAGTCCTCGGACAACAGTGGGCAAGAACTCCCATCAGTAACATTGTTACTGCACAGTAGACTTTTAATGGGTTCGTGACTGCTTTAAGGGAAAGTATGCAATTGGAGGAAGAGATCCAGTCCGCACGTTCTGACCAACGACGCCCTTCTCCAAACGGTACTTTCTTTCAGCAGTATGGGCGTAACCCGCACCATGTCCGTACTCTGAAGCAAGGTAGAGGGAATGACAAAAGCCAAAATCCTACCTCTTTTTCAAGAGAGGTGGACTCCAGTAGTCGGTCATTCGCTGAGAGCCATCGCAGAAATGAATTTCACAAGTGCAGGGCGCGTTGGACCCCTGGTCACAGGTGCCAGAGCGGAACAATTCGCAATCATGTTCGCCAAAGGATGACAAACGGAGAATCTGCAGTTCACATAGTATCCGACCTCGTCCTGGGCATGGAGGGAGAACTTGAGGAAGACCCCTCCGACCCAAGGAACTGATGCCACCCAAACTTCTGTCGAAGAGGCACCTTCCAGTCCCCATGTGCACTTCAGCACGGAACCAGACGAAGTGCAACTATTTGACTCTTTGACGTGTGGTGCTGAACACACTACCAGTGGAGAAGTGGAGCAAGCGGAACGAGATTGGATGACACATCACCTCCAGTCGTCACTCTCACACCAGCCCGTCTTGCATGGCAAAGAGTCGTCGTCGGATTTTTAATGGAGCGGCGGAATATTTCGTCTCATTCTCGTCGCTCTTCACGATGGGTCGCACCCCATCGTAATACCCATCCGAGACGTAAACAAAAGATAGTCCATGTGAACGCCACACACATTCACCACTCACGCATCCGAAGACGTGGTGTTGCAAGTTACCCTGGCTTCTGTGTCGACATCGGTGCTCTAAAATCGGTAATAGGTCAAAAGGAACTTGGCAAGATCTTCTTACAACAGAAGATAAGAGTGCCCAACATACAGAAATCCGCAATCACGCACAGATTTCGCTTTGCGGACAAGCTGTTTGACTCTCTTGGCAAGGTGTCACTTTTCCTTTCAACACCGAGCGGAATACCTCCGATCCGCGTTGACTTAGATGTCGTTCAGGCCGACATCCCGGCACTACTTGGGATGGACATTCTGGAAAGAGAGGGTCTCATTGCCGATACGGTCGCTGGCCGACTCACAAAGAGGGTGAAAACTCTATCTGAGCAAGGTCAGGAACAGTATATCGATGAGTGGTCTACCCCCTTACATAGATCACCGAGTAGACACGTCTATGCAAGAATTCACTTTGCATTCGGAACATTCTTCGCAAGGTCGCAGTTGTGGAAATTGCACAAGCAGTTCTTTCATCCGTCAGCTCAGAAGTTATTCAACTTACTTCGTAAAGCGCGACCCGAGGAAGCTACCCCGGAGACTCTGTCTATACTCGAGGACTTGTCGAAGAGATGTGACCCGTGCCAACGTATCCAAAACGCCCCAAGACGGTTTCGAGTATCGTTCGGCGCAGAACATGTCCGATTCAATGAGCGAATCCTTCTAGACATCACGTACATCAACGGAAAGACTATCTTGCACATTGTAGATGAGGGGACGCAGTTCTCAGCAGCACGCTTCCTAGCTGATGTATCTACGAAGACCATATGGAAGACAATCTTGGAATGTTGGGCCTGCATATACACTGGGCTACCCAATCGCATGCTCGTTGATCAAGGAAGTGCTTTCGGTCCTTTGTTTATCAGTTTAGGGGCAATGTCAAATGTCGATGTGCAAAGGACTGGCATTGAAGCACACTCCACTGCAAAGGCGCTAAATGCCAGATCAATAATATTCAGTGTTCCAGATAATCAAATTTTGTGAATTGATAAATATGTATAAAACAGCAATGCAACCAGCCACGCAAGCCGAAAAATTGTAAAAGGTAGTAAATGTACAAACCAAAAGTATTAGGGTCGATCATGTCTGTTAAAGGTCGTTACGTTGCTGTTATGGACATCACAATATTTTTTTAGTAATAATCTGGACCACTGATGCGGGTCACGTATGGCTCGGCGCACATACCTTAAGACAACAAAGTGTAAAGTATTACTGCGCGAATTGCAAGGTAGTACAGTATGACGCTCCCACAGTACACAGCACGTACTTCCTCCACTAACGCAACCTGTCCCGCACGACCCACCCAACCTCGCGTACCACCGACGCCGTCGTTATCCTCCATCATCATCTCAATTTGTCCGGCAGTGCCGTGTATGGCTTACCTAAAAAATTGCTCACCAGTGCACTGTATGGCTTCCCAAAAAAATTGACATTCACAATGGTTTGCAAACAGCGGCAAAAAATCCTCATTTCATTCCGTCCAGAATCAAAGGGTGTGTGCAATCTTCTTCCCTGCGCGCCGATCTATCTGCTCGCATTGAGCACCCGTCCCCAAATCCCGACTCCCCCAGAAGCTGCCTTCCCACCGGCTGGATCTCCCACTCCACCACTCCTCGCCCTCCACAAACCAAGCACGTACTCCTCCCACTAACGCAACCTGTCCCACACGACCCACCCAACCTCGCGTACCACCGACGCCGTCGTTATCCTCCATCCTCATCTCAATTTGTCCAGCAGTGCACTGTATGGCTTACCTAAAAAATTGACATTCACAAACCCAGCACGTACTCCCGCCACTGACGCAACCTCTCCCGCACGACCCACCCAACCTCGCGTACCACCGACGCCGTCGTTATCCTCCATCCTCATCTCCCCATCGCCGCTCCTCGCGGTCCCCTAGAAGATAAACGTCTTCGACGCTAGCTGGGGGACGGTTTTATTTCAGTTTTCATTCGCCCCTTCCTCTGCATGATGAAGGACATGGTCAAAATCAAATCCATCATCAGAACGACCTTCCCAATTATCATCATTTTCAGCTATTGCATGAACTTCTGTCCGGTCACGACGATTAAGGGCGTTTACTGGATTGTACACCTTTTCAGTTCTCCTGGGTGAGTCCGTGCAGAGCTGATTAAATTGCGCTGGGGGCATTCTTAAGATGTAAGCATCCAATATATCTTTCTGCTTCGAATGCCCGGGGATGAAGTCCCTTATCTTTAACCGAATCATGGTGCTTCCTTGCTGCGACTCATCGCTGTGTTCGCGGTCACTCAGATCTTCATCAACTATCTGACTCTTAGATAACCGCCTTTTGCCACCTTTTGGCGCACCTCCACTTTCCTCCAGCTCACCAGAAAACTGTATGCTGTCATCCACTTCTTCAAAAAGTTTATCTTCATTGTTTCGATCGTTTCCATGGTAGCGGGAGCAACCTGTTCTCATTGCGCTGAGATCTGGTTGCTCCTGACCAACGCCTTTCCCCTTTTTCTGTTGCAGGCATATCTGGGTCTCCCCTGTCAACGTGGATGGCATATCGTAATGACGACTGCCATTGATAATGTCACGAACGAACCATCGAAAGATCAAAGCAGTCCTGTACACGGCTCGTAACGACCCAAAGTGGCTCCCAAGGAACTCAGTAATTCCTCTCCCTTGAGTTAGCGCAACGAAAAAGTTGACAGCAACACGTGCAAGATTGATTGTACGGTACATCTGCTTGCGTTCCGCAGGCCTAAACCCCCTCTTTTGTATCCCGTTCTTCAGCAAACCATCTCCGACGATCACGTAGTAATCGACCAGAACGTCAAGTTCCAGCCGAGAAGAAATCATTTCTTTCAGAGCTTGCAAGTTCAAAACACTTGCGTTAGGGGCATCGGATGTCACGGCAGATGACACATGGTCACGGAAATTGAACGGGTGCTCTGGATACTTGAAGGCAATATTGGGCTGGCCGAACTCTTCCGGTATTCCTCTACTTGCCTCCCAAGGTCTAAGCGCAAACCCCAGATCCTGGAAGAAGCGTTTTCTGGCCGCGACACGTGATTCTCTCAAAAAATCTGTAGACATTGAGTATACGGTGTGGGCAATGTACAGGCTTTCACGTCCGTTCTTCGTGTCGACATCCTTCTTATCCGGTTTTGCTTTGGTCTCCACCAACTGTCGAGTTTTCTGTAATGCATGCCTTCCGACGTACTTAGAATTCAGCCAGTACGGGGGTTTTCGCACAGGCATCACGAGACTGGATACGCCTGGCTCATTTTCCACTCGTGCGAAGGATCTTCCATGGGCGTCTCTCTTATCTGGAGGAACGCTCGTTTTCAAAGATCTTCGAGTATCGTTTTCACGCATGCAATCTCTCTCGAGCTGCTTTCCACCGTCAACGAAGAGTGTTCGCACGAATCGAGATTTGAAATGGCAATGAACACGAGCGGGGCCTGACTTAAAGTCTTTTTTTGTCGGGTTTTTTTGATGCCCGTAAAGAAAAGCAGCCATTGCGAGGTGGGTATGGGCGACGGTTGATCCCATAGACCAAGTGTACTCCATAAAATAGCAAAAAGATTCTGCTATAACTTGCGACATGAGAGAAATGCGAAAAACCTTTTCCACTTGGGACTTCAAAGTTGGATTTTCCATATCGACGATATCCTTGAACGTCCATTTCGAAGACGTGCTTGCTGTTCGCTTTGAGTTGACTTTCAATAAAGTGTTGCTTTTTGCTCCAATATCTGCGCTGAAGATTGTTAGGGCGTTTTTGACAGTCTACAGGTCTCTCTGAACACTCTTCATGGTCCCTTCCACTGTATCAAGGCGAGCCAGCACAGATTTTTGCATGCTATCCAAAAAGAGGCGAAACGAGCCCAATGCTCCCCCTATGTTAGGTCTTAACTGTTTGGTTGAATTTGGTCTGGCAGATACTGCTCGAATGTCACTAAGGCCTGGCCGTACTGTACTGGTAATGTCACTGCCCAAGAAGCCCTCTTCATGGCGCAACTCTTCTGTCGCTGCCCAGTTTCCTGAGCTAATACGAACAAGCACATCAGGCCCTTCGTCCCTCTCGTTTTCCTCTCGATTCCTTACGTGTCCCTTCGTCGCAGATTGGCTCTTGCCGGGCCCCTCCATCGCCCAGATCTCGCATTGTCGACATTAGAAGGCGGATGAGGTTGGGTTCCGGAACAGGGACGATCCTGAGCAGGGAAATTCCCCCTTTCTGCTTCGTCGGTTGGAGGCGGCTGCGTTTCCATGTCTGAAAGTCTCGTGACGGGTGGAATGCGGGGCTCGTCATTTTCTCCATCAGGAGAATTACCGTCACGGGAAAATAGTTTTGAGAACGTTCTTATTTCCCCTTCTCTTGATGTGTAGATTCTGCGCTCCGACGACGGTAGATGAGCTCTTTCGCTTAAGGAGCCGCCTGTGAGATGGCTGGCCCGAATATGGAGGCTGCATGACGAGGGGCACGTGCACTACCGCGACAACTAATGACAGGTGGAACAGATGAATTCAGTTGATGAAGTTATGGAAAAAGGATCCGTGGCATTCTGAACTGCGGGAGAAGGTAACCAGCTAACTTTGTCAGGTTTCTCGCCGTCAGTGTCTCAAAAATGCGGTGCAGCGTTCGGTGATACAGTATAAGTTCCCCGCGAGTACACGTGTTTTCGATATCGTACATTGCTCAAGTTTCAGATTCAGCTCCTTCGATCCAGTACTTTTCATATATCTGCGGCTTCGCTCATGTCCTAATGGATAGTTGTGATGCACCAAATCACAGCTCGCGGTCTTCTGGTAGGAAAACACCTAGCCCAAGAAGAGATAGGCGGCGACGCAATAACAGGTTCGACTGGGAAGAAGAGAATGTAGGTGGGTCTGCAACTGCCGCGTACAAAGCGGAGGGCAAGTATCACTCTCCTTCCCCAAATCCTGTGAAGAGGAGGCTGTTTTATAATAGTGATCCGGAACCGTCTCATCAGGGTTCATTTGATGAGCTCCCAACACAGCATCCGCATAGCGGATGCAAGTTAAAAGTATCGGACGACCAAATGACCAAACCTATACATATATCTGATGTGGATCTGGGAGTGGTTTTTCGAGGGGAAGATGGAAACCCTTCACAAGTGCGTAGTGAGACTGAAGAATCTGATGTATCTTCGGCCAGTTCGGAAGAAGAACTAGGTGCATCTAGGTATGCACAGGAGTACAGCCGGCGCTCGAGGCCAAACTCCATCAAAACTTGGCAGAAGTTGACCGCCATACTGGCGACGTCAGGCACTAACCGGTTGACAATTGCGCAGTATTCCTTCTTTCGGAACACTGTTAAATGGGTTATTGAGCAATATGCTCCACACGAAAGCTTGTTGCCGTCATACTCTACAGTACAGAGAACTCTGCTTCCTAACCTTCGTGCAAACAGTTTCCCACGGTCGGAGAAGCACTTCCTCCTAGTGGATTTCCAGAAGGGTGGTGCGAAGCACAGTACCCTCGACACTAAAATTGTTGACCACAATTCAAGTCAAACAACTTAAACCTCACCACGTGAGGGCATTATACCAAAAGCTGAAGTAGAAGTAATACTTCCAAGCACTTGGGCCGTGCAGGACGTTTCGTTTAAGCCTACATGGACATCATGCGATCTGGGAGCCTGAGCGACACCGGTAGTGGTTTGAGTAATCCCGTTTTTTCCAGCGCCTCGAGCGCTTCCATAGTTTCCGATAGAAAGACATTTCCCGACGAGCCCCATCATGCCGTTTTCTCCCAATCTACTGACGCAGGTCCTGCAGCTTGTTTTCTTTCTCAAGGAGAAACGGTCATCATTGTTCTTGAAACTGAACCGATACCTAAGAAGTGGGCTGGAATTGGCTCAAAAGAGCTCCAGGAGTACGTGCGAAGTATATCGACCACGCGATGCAGCAATTCCGAGTTTCATTTGACGGCTGTTCTAGGTGAAACGAAACTTTCAACAACAGACATGATTCCTTCACTCTGCTCAAAACATTACATTGGTCGAGCAGGAGACATACTGACCACTGTATCCGTCAGCGAAATTACACTTTATGAATGTTTGCTCATTCATAGGGTTGGCGGTTTCTGCGGATCAGGCAATATGATTGAGCTCGCATGGGTCCCTAATTTCGCATCCTCGCAACGCAACCGAAAACTCCCTCACGCTGAAGGATTCGTACAACCAGTGACAGAAATATTTCGGAGTCAACCATGCCAGCGAGTCGAAGGTGAGAAACTCGGTAAAATCTACCGACTACAATCTCGACCTAGGTTGTCCTTGCAAGAAGTCTGAGGGGTTATTACTTAAAAACGGTATGCGTCACTTTGTGTATGTACAGAGTACTTCTTTATTCCGACGGGTTTTCGCAATACAAGAATGGTCAAGGGTCTGCAGGTGGTGTTTACATGCTACCTCTTAACCTTCTTCCGCAAAAACGGACATCACGCAAAGCCGTTCGGCTGTTGAGTCTCACTCCGCCGGGCGTTAGTACTAGTCAGGTGCTTCAGATCGTATCTGATGACATGGCCGGGTCGGGAACGATCGGAATAGACACGTGTGACGGAGACGGAATCCCAAACAAGGTTTTTGTTCAAGCTGTGGCGTACATTGGAGACTTTCTCGAGATCGCGCACATATCCGGTTTATTGGGTCACAACGCAAACTCTGCATGTCATTTATGTTTTTTTCGCAAGCAAAAACTGGATCCATATCGCTCTTGTCGTGGATATACGACAGAACTCAATTGTGCGGATACATCCAGCTTTAGATCTGAGCCGCGTATGAAAGCTATACGTGAATCAAAAGGCACTGAGAAAGAAAGGAACCGTCTTCTTAACTATCTAGGCATGGAATCAACGTCTTGTCGGATGAGAATAACTAGTCCTCCTCGTACACTTAACGAAAGGATTAATGATGCTAGATCAAGTCAGCAAGTGCCGTTGACGACATGTGGGCACCCCGTTTTCGAGGCGTCCTTCGACCCATATCGCTCAGTGCTAGTAGCACCAGACCACCTGCTCTCTGAGAACGCCATCAACATCTTAAACACATGCTTTCTGATGCTTTCCTCAAGGAAACAAAGAGATCAAATCGATGCCAGAATATGTGACGGGCTTTGTCGGAATTCCTTGATCACGCAGAGAAAAATTTTCGACGTCAAAAATAATAAGCTGTATTCTACCACAATCAGTGGTACGTTCTGTACATTACTTGTTGCTCGATTTGTGTTCGAGGACGAGTGCGCTGCGCTTCTGGCGAACGACAAAGGACAGAATCACACATTGTTGAAAACGGTGCGGGCTTTGGGACTGTTTTCAGACCTAGTCGCGTCGACTTATTGGTATCCTAAACTGCATGTAGATGGATACAAATCTGTGCAGCATTTTAACAGTGCCGCGGGTATGGCATTCATATCAGAACAGCAGGCTTCTGCACGCCTGTACGTCCAAAGTTGCGATTCACTTTGTGGCATTTCTGAAATTGCGAGGGGGCTGGATAAACCGAACCTTCACAGAATCATCGAGCTCTACAAACATTCAGTTCCAGCAATGGGGCACGCGCATCACTTTTTTGAGCTGGTTTTGAGTTTGCCCATCAGCCTTTGAAGAGAGGCGTGGCGATGTCTAACCATCGAAAACTGCACATTCAAGCCGCGAAACATACATTGGTTGACGAATGGGAAGGAAAGCTAGCCTCTCTGGCAGGATCACGGAAGGAAAGTGATGTTGATGGCATATTTGATTTGCAGCTGAGAAGGTGCATGAGAGAGACCCGAGTTTTAGAAAGGCAGGCGGCATCAATGTCAAAAGGCATGCCAAACTTGGAAAATGTACTGATCAAGCCTGTTCTCCAAAAACTATGGGGTGCACTACCATCTCAAACAGCAAATAGCAAAATGAACTGCATGTGGTCTTTGCAAAATAGAAAAGTTGCGAGGGAATCTGACACCGCGCTGGTTGCCCTGGTGGACAATCTTGTCTTGAATCAGTTCCAAGGGGCTCGACAGTTGCAAATATATACCGGAGCGAAGCGGAAAAAACAAGTTTTAAGGGGAGTAAATCAGTCCATCAGGTCACCATCTCACGAATGCGTTCAAAAGAGTGATGCAGTGCAAGCTATTGTTCATCGTCAATCGACCAATTTCGCGGTTCCGCACCAACCGTCTATTGAGGAGATGAGACGAAACCCTGATAAGTATCAGATGTGTGTTTTCGCAGTGGACACGCTGTTGCAGTGGAGAGATTATTCATGTGAAATAATCGCCCACGAGAGCGGGCCGTTTGTTGTTGCTCGAAAATGTACCAGATATGAGGACAGTACTCTAAGAGTGGCAAGGAATTCGCCGTTGGTACTGCTAAACTCAATGAATCTGTGAGAAGAGTTGGGTTAGTTCATGCTTGTAAAGCTGCGTGCAACGGTACATCATGTGAGATACGCGAGATTGAAGGATAAGTGTATCACAGTGAGGATCTTCTTTCTGGAGGCACGTTCTATCACGCAACGAAAGAGAGCGGTTACCCCCCTCGAATGGGATAAACCTTCGGGGTAAGCGGGAGTGTGCGGATATGCGGATCGGCATCCTTGGTTCCTATTCGTCCTTAATGCTACAAAATTGAGTTTTTGCGCTTATTTCTGATGAAGATGGTGGGGAGGGAACATTGCCTGCTAATACAAATTTGAATTTTTACGCTTACGTGAAGATGGTGGGGACACTGCAATACTATACTGTATTGTCCTCATTGTGAAATGCACTGAAATTCTCCCTACAGAGCTGCAGTGTTGGAGAGCTGTGTTGCACTTCGTGTTACACATCGTTCCATCTCAAGATACTAGGTCATTTGTACACACCCGTTTCTATGCTTCTCTTCAACATGTCCTGTGTTATGGTATTCTGAAATTCAGATACTATTTTCTTGTTGCGTACGACAAGAGCGGGCCAAACCATCTCCAAGGTACCCAAGACCTCGTCGTTTTGCCGCAGCGACCTCGAAAAGTTTCGACCTTGACGGTTGGAGAGAGGAGCCCAGCTTAATGCAAAACGTCTGTGGTCTGATGCGTATGGTTCTTTTTCAGCGATCGTTACCAAATCTGATTTTCTTATGGCATCCATAATGGGCATATTCTTCTTGCAAAGCCTGTTTACGTATCTACAGTTCCGTGTATCGAATTGCCTCGTCTCCCTCCAAAGCAAGTCACAAGTCTGATTGGGAAGTGAGTGGTGCAGGCTTCTGGCAACACGGAAAGCAAATTAATGATCGTCTTCATTCTTTTCGGCCAAAGCTGCCCCAATAAGTCTGAATGCGCAATCCTCCGGCAGTTGCCCTGGGTCAGGTGCGTTCATTTTTCTACCCTTTAAAAGAAGAGAAAGGATATCAGAGTACCCCGAAATGCCAATACATGATGCTAATTCATGCAAGGTGTTAAAAGCAACCAGTGCATGTTCCAAACTTAGCATTGGTGATTGTGTTTCTACGAAAGCCGGTTGGAACACTGCATTAGAACATCTCGATTTGATTACCGCGGCAATCCGCTCAAAATTTTCTAGGCTACAGTCCGCTTCCGCTTTGATTAAGGAAGTGTAACACATGCCAACAAAGCGTCCTTCTCCCTCATGTACGTCACATATAGCTGAGCGAGTACGGAGGAAAACGATAGACTTGTGAGAACTAACAACAATTCTGTGTGTTAAGTAACTGAATCTTCGGTCAGAAACCTTATCGCTCTCACTCCATGAGCCTACAATATGAGAGTACATTGCACTCTGAGCTCCCACGATCCTCTGAAGCTCCTCAAGCTTGACTTCTAAAGTACTAATTTTTTCCTCCGCTTCGCCCTTCTGTGGATCAAATGATAGAACCATCGATCTCCGTCTTCTGCCCGATTCCTTCATATGTCCGGTGCATGGCTTGTACTCCGAACTAGATGACTGATTTGATAACTGCTGCACGGAATCGGCTTCAATATTATTTCCTGATTCCGAAAGAGCCGAGAGACACATCCGCCACGGCTGGGTGACATTTTTTGGCCCCCAGTACCGTCGTGGCACAAAACAGATCCAATGAGTCGAGCGTCCATGAAAGAGGCTTCCATCCCATATGCTTGCTCATAGCGAACCCTTGCTCTGGTGACAACGCCATTACAATCTACCTTCTCCAGGACAGCCCTCCACCGGACATCTTTTTCGACAGTTTTCCTTCGTTTTCGATCATCCCGCCGAGGTATCTCGACGATCCAAAGCACCTCAATTGCATCCCCTTCACATACGTCCGCCATATGAGGCGGACGGATGTGACGAACCGACGTGAAAAGTTAATTCGTGCCAGAGTGTAGGCAATGCGAGGTATTTGAGGAGGGGTTCTGAGCAGGCCGAAGGACGAGGTAGGGTGTGGAGGGCACAAGCTGGTGCTCGCCAACAGCAAAGATTGTAAATTTCAGAAGCCGGTTTTTTGGGACAATCATTGCACAACCTTCAAAGGTTGACCAATAATAATCGTTGAGTGCCAATACACGTATCTCTTTGAACGGGCGATGAAAATCCAATCGTGATGTAGTTCCCTGGAAACATACGTGAGAACACCACGGCGGGGCATCGCGTCTTCACGTCTCAAATCTCACTTGTTCCTTAACCTCTTTCGAAGCAAACGACGGTTTGCCAGATCCCCTTTAACAGCACTCACGAGATCGCATGTCCCTCAGATCGCCTTTTTCATATCCACGACTCCAAACTCTGAGCAACCCATGTGGTTTTGCGGTAAGTACACGTTTTCGCGACAGTCCCATTTTGTAGCTTCCTTATCGGTGGGGCAGCGAGCGAGGAGAATTTTATCCAAGACGTTAGAGCGAGGATAAGGTGTGTTCAACCACATTTCCAAAGAGGCTTTAGACGGGAAGAAAACTGACCAACTGCTTCGACAGCAAGGGAGTGTTTTTGCGAGGGAAGATTCGAGGATCAATGCTGATGTTGGAACTGAGAAGGACGAAGGAGAGGAAGTGGTGGCAAGATGCGGATCAGCTGTGAATGATCTGAATTCCTGAAGCAGGGAGTATATTTGTGAGGGAAAGATGCTGCTGGTAATTGGGGATGTGTCGAGAGGGATGGCTTCCAAGTAGTGTAGGTTGCGGGAAAAAAGAACGTCGGGAAGAAGTGAGGTAACAATTTTTGGGGGAGAGGATGACGATGATTCGTGGATCACTATTTATGTTGTAACTGAGATGGGATGAGGGAGAGGAAGTTGTGGCAAGATGTGGATCAGCTTTGAATGATCTTACAGCCTCAGGTCGATTTTCGTTGAGCGCAACTGGGCACTCGTTTCATCAACTGATTATCTGCTCAAGAACAAAGAAAGAAACGAGTGTGACCCCGCGCAAGCGGGGAAGGCTGTAGGGAAGAGGCAGATGGTGAAGGGGATCCTTGCGAATTTGAAAGGAACCAAGAATATTGAAACAGTGTTCTGAAAACCGACCTTAGAGGAGAAGAGGACTAGTAATACCGTTGCCCGGCTCAAATAATATTTCAGCAGGAATAGTAAAACATATCGTTCCAGATCATCATCATTGCGCAATACTTGATGTTTATATTTGTGGTCATACCACGTGATAAGAAATGTGCTAAGATGACCACTATAGTGAATGTAATAGTTTCTCGTTCTCTCGGTAGATCAGTGCTTTTTTGACGCTCCTCGGTACATCCACACAATGAATAGGCTCCATAAGAGACCGCCCACTCAAGAAGATTGCGAATGGTGCTGGCATCAGATTGATGTTTTCAGTCAATATCATTATCATATCGCGCAGTTGTGTTACAGTAGTTAGGAAACCAAATTCAGTGTGTTTTTACTTTACTATCAGAGCTATCCTACGCAGTACGTGTCAAGATTCCGTTTCCGATACAGTGATGTCACAACAACGCACGAAACAACGCGAAAACAGCAATGGCCGTTATTGATCTCACAATTACAACAGCATTCCTCCAACTAATATAATGTCAAAATGAGCGTTCTCACTCGCTACATCAAAAAGAACTGAACAGTATATAGCGCAGTTTACATCATTAAATTAAACATAATTATTACAATATGCCTTTGCAGTGTCTAGCCTTGGCATCGGTGAGAGATACCATCAACCTCTCAGACAGACATACCGCAAGATTATGGCAGCACACCCTACGTCCGAACCTGAACTCGTTCTAGCGCTTTCCGTAAAGGCGATGAACGATACGCTCGGACCAGAAGGCCTCGTACCTACTGCTCTGGTGTTTGGAGAGTACCCACCAGTACATACGAAATCAGTGACGCCTAATCCACGTGCTGTACTCGCTAGCCGAGCCGAAATAAGTAATGCGGCACGACAGGAGATGGAGAAAATAATGGCTGACCTTCGCGTAAAACGCGCATTGCGGCATGCGACACCATCCTCTGCAAACATTGTGTACTCCCCAGGAGACCAAGTCCTGCTGTGGTGGGAGAAACAGTTCGATAACCGCATCGGAGAATGTATAGGGCCATTCACCGTCACTGCAGTGGATGAAGAGAAGAAGCAGGTCTTTGTGCAAGACGTTCGTATTGGACAAGCAAGACCATTCAATATAGCGCAAGTGAAGCGCTACGATCAACCCGAGCAACTCTCCGCCACGTTTGTGTCAGATGTGCGAGATTGCATACGTTACTTTGGTTTAACAGAGGACGAAGAAGTGTATCTAACGGCAATCATCAGCAGGAATGATAAAAGGGCAAATTGCAAAGCGACAGGAGATTAAGAACCTGTTGGAAAGGGGGACTTTTAAGGTTATCCTGAAGGAGGAAGTACCAAAGGATGCCAACGTCCTCCTGGGTAGATTCGTACTGGCCTTGAAGTCCACTGAGAATAACAAGGTCAAGTACAAGGCCCGATATGTCATCGGAGGCCACCGAGACCGATTGAATCACATGATGGTACACTCGACCTCCACACTGCAGCCTTCATCGATCCAACTTCTATTAGCACTCGCAACGGTACATGGATTGGACATATGGACATCTGATGTTCGTAAAGAATATCTCCAGTCCGCAGAACCCCTTTCCCGGGATGTATTCATATCCAAACCAGTACCAGAATTTGAATTGGATCCATCGCAATGCCTACAGCTCCTGAAGCCCTTGTACGGACTCTGTGAGTCAGGAGATCTCTGGCATGACACTTCGGATCGCCATCACGGGGAGGACCTGGGATGAAACCACTGCGTTGCGACCCTGCACTTTACGTGCTAATGAAAGACAACATTCTGCAAGGACTTTCGGGTTGATACGTAGATGATATCATCAGGACAGGGAGTGAGAGTTTCAAGGAACTCGGAAAGAAGACAAACCGTAAATTCGAAATGGCAGAGGATCAAGATCTACCATGCGTGTTCACAGGTTCTTCCCTAAAGCGTCTCAAGAACGGAACAGTCGTTCAGGATCAACATGAGTATCTGAGGAGACTGGAAGAACTACCAGGTGATTGCTCGTTTCGGGCTTTCCGCTCGATGCGGATGAGACTGGCTTGGCTCGCAAACACTAGACCAGACTGCTTGTTTGAGATCTCTCAGCTCGCACAAATCACGGAGGAAATGTATGATGCAGACCGGAGGCAGTTTGTGCGTCAGCTCAACCGGGCAGTCAGATATGCAATACAAAACCAAATATCTCTTCAGATACCCGCCCTGGATATCGATACACTTCGCATCGTCGGATACTCCGACTTTTCGTTTGCCAATAACCGCGATCTCTCCTAACAATTAGGCCATATCTGCTTCCTGGGGGACGGCTCCGGAGCAGTGGCGCCTATATCATTCAAGTCATATAAGGCCCGCCGCGTCACGAGATCGACCATGTCTAGTGAGGTGATCGCGTTCATCGATTTATTTGACGTAGCAATTACCTTCGCTGAAGAACTTGGAAACATGCTGCCTAAGAAGATCCCTGTTCAACTATTGACAGACAGTAAGTCGCTATTCGATGCGGTTTCAAAGGGATCGAGAACATCAGAGAAGAGGATGATGCTCGACATAGCTGCAGCGAGAGAAGGTTTTAAGAGCAAAACTATTTCGGACATTGGTTTTGTTCGCAGCTCTCACAACGTTGCGGATGGTCTGACCAAGTCGATGAGTCAGGCCATGCTTCGCGACGTTATTTCGACAGGCTACCTTCAAGTTGCTCCTGAGCAATGGATCATTCGGCACTAGTATGTTTTCCCAAAACAATGGTAGAGGTCTAACGATTACTTAATTGTGGACAGCCTTCGATGACTTGTATAGCTCACGCACCTCGGCGATGTATAAGTCTGTGGCATCGTCACCGCCACAAGCCCGAAGAGAAGCCTCGCAGAGACGCATCGGCTTCTTCCACTCGATATCAAGAACCTCCCGTTTGACGCCGTCCACAACGACACAGTGGTCAACAGTGTTACCAGATTGAAAACGCACGATTCATATACCTTGTTTCACAGCTGCCACCCACTTCATCTTATCGGAACGGAACTCAGAATTTTGAACCCCTTTGAAGTCAAACTCCGGTGCTGCTTTGTGAATCGCCCGCTGCGCGTGACCGATCGAGTGCAAGGGACCTTCGTGCCTCTTCAAGTCACTTCGAACCTTGGTTGCGAACCTAGCTCCGACTAATCTCTCAAAAGCATTCACAACTGCCAACGGGAGGCAATTACCCTTAGGCCCATGCTCGAAGACAACGGAGCTATTGCTGACGAAGTTTGATGACGCGATCGAGGACTTCCCACGCACTCCGGGCCCACGCTTGCTTACAGAGTAACCGGGGTTTGCAAGGCACCATGCACGAACTGAGTTGCGAATTATCGTCGTCGCGCGCTTGTAATTACCCTTGTGAATTCTTGGTGCAGGAGCCGGCGGTAATCTATTGCTTCTCTTCGCTGCCGCCATTTCTGCATGGACGCTGAATAATGCGTTCTCCCAAGCGGGGGAGCGGTAGGAGGACATTTCAATGCGATAGAAACAAGAGATATCGTTCTGCCAGCTACTTGCAGCAAAAAACGCGTCAATTGGAAATTCTCGGTCGCCAACTGTACACCCGTCTCCTGCAATCACCTTCTCAATGGCTGTAGAATCGACACGCGCCAGAGTATGTACACTTCGGTTCGCAATAGCACCTGGTTGCACACTGGCCCTTGGTGGCACACTGACACTTGGTTCCACACTAGAACTCGGCTGCACACCAGCAACCGCTTGCGCGCCAGCACCCGATTGCGCACCCGAACCCGGTAGCGTCTCGCTGACGGGCGTCTGAGCGTCGCTACTACGCTGCTGGTGGTACTGGACATTCCCCTTCGAGCGAATAATCTGCTTGGTCCGACGACTTGGCATCTTACAATATATGTCGGGAGGAAGACTTCACCTTTCGGTTTAGTCTGTGCCTTATTGCCATACCAGTCGTCGGGCCCGAAGCAGCTCGCGAAACGCAAATGGAGGGAGTGTCGTAGCACGCACGCGCCGTGAGCCGTTGGATAGCCGCGGAAGAAAAAGGCGCTGGAGAGAAAGAGAGAGTCATTGGGGCAGGGGGGCGCGCAAGATGGGTATGCACCATATACAGTAGCGCGAGCACGCGCTCACGCCCCGAACGTCCCGAACGCCACGTGTCAAAATCGGGCCAAAATTCATTCCTTTATTAGAGTTGCGTTCCAGCCGACGGCGGTTGGCGCCGCCGTCTGGACGCTCGCTGCTTGCGAATATATCTGTCCTTACCCCTCTCCCCCCCTTGTAAAAGAAAGGGAGAGCAGGAGGGTATTGCAAAGTAAAAGATTCGTCTTTCTTTGTACCGTGGGCGAAGAGACGCCCACCCCCTCTTGGCAGCTCACAAAATCCTCCCTTGATTGTACAAGGGACAGCGAGCCGCCACGCGATAAGCGGGGTTTGCACGACAGTTTTCGAGTATCTGTAAAAGTTGTTGAGGTGTTGTACGGGGCATGAGTTGTCATGAGTTGTCATTGATTTTCATATATCACGTATGACAGCAGAACTGGGCATCTGAGACAGCGCCATTTAGAGAGGAAACGTCGGTTCTGCAGGCATGAGGCAGATGAGGACTACTGTACAGGTATAAATTATATCCCTGCCAACACACAAGGGGTGCAGATCAGTGCGAGATATGTCGTTGTGTCTGGTTTTTCTTGTTGGAATTAGAAACTTCTAGCTGCGGGCCTTCGAGAGGCATAAGATGGTGTTCACCCGTAGGTGTACACCAATTTATTCTCATGGAATAAGTAGGATATATTTCAAGTGCATAAAAATCTCACAGTTTTGTTTTGAGATATAATTTGTTATGGCCCTGACAGAAGCATACAATGTTGATGCATCAGAGATTACGGCGATAGTTCCAGTTCTTAAGTATTGGTTGTTTGGTCGTCAGTAATGTCCTTTCGAAAACATGTTTTCTGGAACACAGCAGACTAGTCTAGTGCTTCGTGTCCAGCGTCTAGTTGCAGTATAAGATTCTGTTTGCTTCTTGTAAGGCTAGCCTTTCTGTGACAGAAACCTTATTTCGCCAATTGCCATGTCAGTTTGAACATCTTTTCTGCAACGTATTTTGCCCTCGACAAAGAAACCTCGCGCCACATCGGGATACTAGTTGCAAGTACATTGAAAGGCAAAGAATTCCCTGAAGCTTAATGAGTTGATTTTCAAACTCTGTATTTTCATTCGAAGATACTGTTCTGAAAATCTATGAGTCGAAGGATGCTCAAAAGTTCTTCTTTTTCATGAAGTGTCTGAAAAGAAGGGCTCTCTTTTGCTGGGATGTGGTCTGTTCCAGCGATGGGGCCACCTCTCCTATTCATATCGAGCAACTTAAAGTCGAGAAAAGGAAGTTAGAAAGTGATCTCCTCTGAGGTTACTAAGACACTAGTTGAGACAATGTTTGAAAATGACGCTACTATTAAGTCATTTTGTTTGTAGTTATCTGCGTTTGCATTCGAGACCATCGGAGCTTGAATTACAATGAGTAGCTAATGTCTATCGGACCGTTGTCCTCAGTTGAGGTTGCCTCACTACTTTTTTCTAGGCTTGCGCTTTCTCGATCGGAAGGAAAAAAATACTCTCGCCACCGTACTTGAATTTTGCTTTGCAGAAGGAAAGATGTTGAGAGGAATACCCGTCCTTTGCAGTCGTTTTAGAAATGCTCAGGAACCAATCTTTTGAGAGCAACCTTGAAAGGATTTGTACTGATATCCTCGAGAAAAATACCTATTTAAACGAGCAACTGGTTGCTACAACCCTACTTGAGAAATAATCTTTCATTTTATTCAACCTGTTATCCCGATTTCTGCAAGACATTATTGCTGATGGTAAGTACGTTCAAGGCATGCTGTCCAAATTGATTATACAATTTCAATTTCATGTACAGTAGACCCCTCTTCAAATGGCACCCCCGGTCATTTTGCCAAATAGTGCGATACTCACGTGGTGCACAGGGGGTTTTTAAGTGCTCCACCATTGACGTTTGCCCCTTCACTCTATTGTTTTGTCTATGAAACGCATTAGATAAGGCTATTTTCGCTCTGCGGATGACATCGCAAACAATTGCTTTCCCTACATTTACCACATTCAATTTCACTTCTTTGAAAGCACTTGATTTCATAGGGGTTGCCTGGCTGAACAGAAAACGCCTCACTACATCTTGAGAGAGAGAGAGAGAGAGGTAGTCTCTTTCGTGCCCTTTTAAAATGTTGTTGATTGAAGGAAGTCATGCTTTGCAGCCTTAGCTTCCGTCGGGGAAGGGGTCATGATGGTTTATCACGTCATCGTCGACCAAATGTACTAAGAGGCTGACACGTGTAGGTAGTCGTGACATGGAGGAATGGGGTGCGATATCTGCCGCCGTACACTATCAAAAAGTGCGATATTGGGAATCCCCCCTGTATATATTTTGTGGAAAAAAAAGGCTGCCCTCGTTTGAGGACAAGATCGCTCTCATGAGGACAAAGTCGGATAGACCACACGCTAGCCTCTAGCTAGAAAGTGAGAAGACAAACGTGCAGAACAGTTCATAGTCATCGCCCTCACAGTAAAAACCGAATAGCTTTCCATTCACCGAATAATTTGCGTCTGAGACTGGGAGACTAGATTCATGGTTCTGCTGGAGGCTCTTTCAGCCAATCAGAATGCATCGCTTCGGTGCTCAAAATAAATCAGCGATTTGGATGTAGACAAGTGTGCACTGAAAGCTTGCTATTGGCGCAATGCATAGGGCATGAAGCCTCACTATATGAGGCGAGATTGCAACCCCTTACGTCCTCGCAATTGGGATGCTCGCTCCCAGTTCGCCTCGAACGTATGCATGAAGCGTATGTAAACGTGTGTAACAGGCAGCTCAAATTGCGGCTTTGTGTGTGGGAGCCTGCAGTCTCACACCAGAAAGAGTCTATCCACGTCTAGTGCTGTTTGGTTTCCCAGTTGAAGCCATGGCGAATAGGTCGGTCATGGCATCGGCGTTCGTTTTGCATCCAGGGCTTTATTCGCGAAGCGCTTTTGCTTCTCACCAAACCTGCGGAAAATTGCCAAAACGAGTCAACAATCGAGTTCAGGTCAGAGCATGCATACCCAACGAAAAGCGCGAAACTCCACCAGATGCAGAAGTATCACTGACAACGCCCAAGGCAGACAACAGCGAGAAATCTTCCAAGACAGCACAGATTGCCGCAATGCTAGGGCAAGACACGGAAAAACTGAAAGCAAAAGCCGAGCGGCTCAAGCAGGAAGCAAAAGCAGAAAACCGGAGAAAGTACGGTCTAGCCCTCACCTCGATCATTGTTAGCAGCACACTGTTCTTCACGCAATATCTCGACCCTAACTCCGCCGTCAATCTCATGGAATATATGGCCAAATCGAGCACTCCGGTGAGTGTGATCGGCACGAACGGCAAACCTACAATCATCGAGTTCAGCGCCACCTGGTGTGAGAATTGTAAGTTCATGGCCCGCCGCGTTTTTGAATTGGAAAATGAATACGCTGGGCGCGTCAATTTTGTGGTCATTGATGGGGAAGACCCACAGAGAATGGAAGTAGTTGATAAATACGGTGTAGATGCTATTCCGCAGTTTTCTATGATTTCAAAGGACGGCAATGTGCAAACAAACCTCGTTGGATTGGTGCCAAAAAGTGTCCTCGCTTCCGACCTTGATGCATTGCTGAAGGACGACATACTTCCTTTCAAAGGAATTGCGCTAGAGGAGTTGAGAGGACCATAGATACCTAGGCGTACGTGTCTATGTATATTGGTTCAACCTGCAGCTTCCTGCGACAGGCGGTAAATTACCCGTCACC
This sequence comes from Chondrus crispus, assembly GCF_000350225.1. Lineage (NCBI taxonomy): Eukaryota > Rhodophyta > Florideophyceae > Gigartinales > Gigartinaceae > Chondrus > Chondrus crispus. The sequence goes on along the minus strand of NW_005178685.1, from coordinate 248,934 downwards.
AAGTGCACGGTGATTGACTCCAAAATGCGTTTATTGTTCCCCTGTACTGGAATGGAATTTTTTGTAAGCTATCCCCGACATAACCGAATTGTGCCATGGTCCATGTGAACGAAAACGGCAAGCCCAGTCTTATCGGCAGTAATAGTCAGTAGCCGCTGCTCTATAGCCCTCTCTGGGGCGGCTTTGTAGCAGATAGTATTCCCACAATTCTATGCAGAGCACACTGGATTGAAATTAAGTCCTTGGACAAAGTCCGGCGCGAGCCGTATGCTCGGTAGATGTGGAAACCTCCAATATATTGCTTCCCGGCATGCAATGTAGTAGAGGACCTGTCACACCTGTGTTTCGAAGGTCTACCCTTGGGTAGTGTCTATCGGACCGTTAGTCCTCATATGAGAACAAAAGTTTTGTCATTTTTTCTAGACAACCAAACTCGCGATTTCACTTCTGTTCTTTGAAACCAGAAGGCCATCACCACGGGTAAAGCGTTTGCTTGTCGATTCTAGTGAAAAGCAACTCGTTGATGCATATAAAGGTGTTCAAAAGAAAAAGTGAGCATACTGTAAGCATTTTTCTTAAAGCTAACTTTATGCCAGTAGCATAGAACATTGCATTGAGGGCTTTCTATTCATTTTTAACTTCAGGAAAAAGTTAAAAACCAGTCAATCTACCAAAGAAAAATTGAAACCGTGGCCATCAAAGTTGAAAAGAAATAAAATTCGCAGATTTTTATGTTGTGATAACGCTTGGTCGGATAGACACTAGAGGGGCGGGTAGAGTCTTTCTTCCAGCCTCTTTCGCGGCTAATCATTGTACCTTTTCCTGTTCTCAAAATGAGGACGGGTTCAGGAACCACTTCGCCAAAAACCAAGATCGCGAGGGACTGGTTTGGAAAGAATGAATACCGCTGGAAATGACACGACCAGAGATGAACTGATACCACTGAATCCTGCTCTGGTGATGCGAGCACATGGCAGAGCACTGTGGGCATGCCTACCCTTCTGTCTCTGTTGAGGTTACCTTGAGCTACCAATGCTTTTCAATTCATTGGTGCTTCGCATTTTTGGCGGGAGAAACAATGTACACGTGTACCACGGCATATGATCAACCTCACCTCATAACATAATATAATATGAGGCATACGTGTACGCGGCAGTATCATAATATGATCCTGCCGCGTACACGTATGCCTGGCAGGCAAAATGGCCTGGGCCAGGGAAGGCAGGCGGCGTTGAGCTTCGCAATTCCAAGAGGAGACAAGTACGCAAGAAGGTCTAAAACCCGTCGCTTGAACACGGTTCAGATGCGAGTTGTCTGACGGGTATGCGCGAAATCGCACTTGTTACATCGGGGGACTACAGATTCTGGCGTTCAGTGACACAGAAGTCGATGCCCAGTACTTGATACGCGAAGGACTAATCTCTTGCAGACAGCTTTGCGAAATCAACAGCATCTTTTCGGCGTGCGTCAGTGCCTACTCGAGAAGTGGACCACAGGATGGAGTATGAACCGGAAATTCCCCAGCCACGTGAGTCAGAAACCCTGCTAATTGTCGTGGATACGTACGTCACTGAACCATCAACATTCTTGTCTCTAAGAGATGCGGCAATGCGAATGGCGCGTACTCGTCTTCTCTATAGCTTATTAAGGGATGACTTGCTCGCAGTCATCGCGTCCGGCTCGTCCACGACGAAAAATAAACTCGCTTCTGAGAACGAGGGAGGGTATTTGGGCTTGTGTGTGCTTCAATCACCCGTATCGAAGAATCTCAATGCTGTGCGCGTCCTTGCAGACCTGAAACAAGGGATGCAGCCTAGTAATTTACTGAATGCACTGGAAGTCTGCGGAGACACTCTTTCTGAACCCGCCGTGACCCGTTCGAAGAAGAAGAGGGTCGTATTATTCACAGATGCTTTACAAATCTCTAAATCGCTTTGTCCAGATGATGTTGAGGACTTTCAAGCGATTTGCGAGCTCTACAAAGCACAAGAAATACAAATAGATGTCATATACGATTGCGAACAGCAGCTTGTGGAGAAGCTGCAGGAAATTGAAGAAGTGGTCGAAGATGCCGACTTGCTCTCAATCAAAGACTGGATGAACAAAACGAAGGGCTTTCAGTTATCCCATTTGTTTTCTCTATGCAAGTTTTCGGGAGGTGTTTTTATGTCGCGAAAGGAAGCTTCTCCGCTTGTAGACATACCGACGCCGAAGGTCAAAAGGGCTACGGCAAAGTATCGGGGCACTCTCAACATTGCAGACGTTGTCAAAATTCCAGTGATGCGATACAGCTATGTCTATGCGTCCACACCGGTCACCCCGAAGAAATTGTCTTGGGAAGCTTCCACCAAGTGCATTAACCCGATTCCGGTTTTTGTTGAAACTCAACGCGTGGCATCAGCGAAAGACGATGCGCCACTGAAGCCAGAAGAGATCATCAACGCGTATCCGTACGGCCCAGAATTGGTCCCCGAACAGAATGAAGTAGACACATACGCATGGTCCATAGTTTTGCCGAAAGGACTAGATATACTCGGTTTTGTCGAACAGAATTCCGTTCCTCAGCGACTTTTCATGGGCCGAGTGGACGTAGTGATAGCGATGCCGAGTGTGCCAGGAGCTGATGAATTGATGAAAACTTTGGTGCTGGCAATGCAAGCAGAGAACGTTGGAATCTTGGCACGATCTGTTACCACTAAGAAGGGAGGGGCTCCGAGTTTGGTATACCTCTGGCCCCGTGTCGAGGCTGAGAGGGAAACAGGTGCCTTGCGAAGCTTCTTTCTTTTTCAAGTGGAGATTCCGATGCGTGAAGATGTTCGTGATATGCCGTTTGCGTCCTTAATGGAAACAGCGGAAGAAATCCCAGAGGCCGCTGATCTTGCCATGTCACGATTTATTTCTGCAGCAACATTGGATGTAGAGGCAGAGCACGGGGATGGAGATGAAGACGACCGCGAAGAGCCCGTGTGGCCCTCGGAGATATGCAACCCGAATCTTGATTGGAACAACATCTGCATTATCCATCGGGCTCTTGCTGGTATATCTGGTGCAGATTTTCCTTCTCTTACTGAGTGGCAACAGCACCTGATAAGCCCGCTTTCGTTTATCGGAGATAATAGGAAGGAGGGCTTGCGCAGCGCAATTCTGAACCTGAAAAGCGCCATTCCTGTGATTCCCGCTCAAAAGAAAGAAAAGAAAGGAAAGAGAACGCATGAAGTCTTGAACGGGGATATGGCTTCAATTTCTGATTACCTGCCAAGAGAAATGGTTGAAGGTCTTGACGAAAGAGAAGCAGACGATGAAGGGGGAGATGGTCAAAATGCAGCAACAATGCTTGCAGACGCCAGTGATGATGTTCTTTCGTTAACGGGTCTCGAGCTAGAGGACGTCGGCGACGAAACCCCTGTGTTAGACTTTGAAAACCTTGTCACCATGAACAAATTTAATTTCGCTGCCGTTTCGCTGCTAGTTGTCGTTCGCCGTCTGATAAGGGATGTAGTTGATGATGATAGAGCGATGAATTGTTTGCAGGCCTTGCGAAAGGCTAGTGTGGAGAGGAAAGAGCCGCGTTTCTTCAATGATTTTATAATCAGTTTAATCGCGAGATGCAAAAGAGAAGACACGACTGGAAATCGCACGCGTGCATTCTTTCGCCATGTGCATCGCTGTCACACCATTAATTCTACTGTCCAGGTCATTTCAATTGCGAAAAGGAGTGAGGGGGGATCGGAAAGTGCAGCAGATGAGGCCTACCGGGAGTTTTTAAGTAACGCAACGAAACGCATTCACGCAATTGTTTCAAAGGAACCTCATGATGTTTCGGTATCAGCCGTCACAAATTCGTAACTGGTGAGCGTAGCATTCTATTTCATTTGTAGTAGTTGTGCTCACATTGTGTAAGGCAGCAGTGGAAGAAAAGAGAACTAATTTAGTTGTAACTAGGTGTCCACATCATTTCACGGCAGTGGTCCGGGCTGAGTAAAGCAGAGAGTGCTGTCGTTTTGAATCGATCTGCCAAATGTTGCGAGCGAGTAATGCTGCTCGGCAATTCCGCCCTTCGTACCGGTAAATTAAGATTTCGTTTAGAGCAGTCTGTTGGTTCTTGCGTCAGTGAAATTTCTTTTCTTGATGTCGCACATCGCTTGGAAGAACACACAACGTGTTCCATTTCTGTATTCCGCCAAGAATCGAAACCTGAAAATGCTGCATTGGGACAGTTGTAGGGGTGCTGTTCCTCCGGTGGTTGAAAAGACTTTGTGGGCTGGCACTAGTGATCCAACTGCGACGCAAAGCAAAGGCCCACATGTTTAATTTTCGTCGACTGTGGCAATACCAGTCCCGTCGTCATCGTGGCGCAGCGGTGAGCATAGTGATGGTATCCCCCTTGAGTAGGATTCGGCCGAGCTTTGTGGAGGAACTGTTCTTTTCCACTACCTCAACAGCTTCGTCGAGAACAAGATTCATGTACTCATCGAAACCTATAATGCAACCTTGGATACGAGTTTGAGGGTTATCATATAGCCATATCTCCACTCGAGTGCGATTTTGCAAGAAGCGGAAAATGAGGCTGATGGGCTGAGTCATGATCTTCTGGGCTCGGGACCCCATGATGAAACCAATACTGCGAAAGAGCAAACGGAAGGAAAGTAAGAGACACAGTGGTTGGATCGCCTTTGAGAGATTTTTCGTTGCGCGGTTGAAGATGGGCTGACGTATGTAAGCAAGAAGTGAGCGAGCATGCGGCTTCAAGTACCACTGCTGAACGTTGGAGTTCAGCACTGCGTCTTCTGATTCGGTTGCTGTTTGACAAAGATGAGTACGATGGCGGGGCTCTGGGCAGCATAACCACAGCAGATGACTCGGCGGGAAATTTTGCAAGTTTCAAAATTTGTTAATTTTAGAGCTTATATGAAGGAATGGTCACTACGCTTGATCCGTCTGTGTGACATCCTCCGATTGACGAGCGTCGATTCACTGCAGACAAGTTGGGGGGGTCTATCTACAGAAGCTAACCGCAACCTAGGGACTCCTCTGTCCACAAGCAACTTTTCGTATGGGTCAATCCTCGCGATAGAGGAATCCACGTTATTTTCGCCGTCTCCTTCGGTTGGCCTTGAACCGGCGTTATCGACGGTTGCTCCTCTGAAAGCTAATTGCGGAACATCATGGTCGATATGCATGCTCCGGAATTGTCATTCACCGAATTGAATTTTCTGCTTCGAACGGCTACCGTATGTTCCACAGATGCGGAAGCGACGTTGCTCGAGCACGGCGAAGCTCTTTTTCGAGCTCTTGCTCAACAGCAAGCGAAGAGAGAAACCGGGAACACAGAGACTATTGCATATCGACGTGCAGCCCCAAGCACCAGGACGCACCCGAAACCTACACCGTCAGAGTTATCTTGCATCGAAGCGCTTGAACAGCACTTTGCCATCCCCATGCAGGAAGCGGCATTGCTCCTTCGAGACTTTTTGCATGATGCAAAGGGTGGAGGAGTTTCTGCTTTCTTGGATCATCGCTTTACCCTTGCAGATATCGCCCCTATGCTGGTTATTGAAGACTACAAGGTCATGGAAAATCGAAATGCATTCTTGACCCTTGTTACCATATGTGCGGGAGCGTCGCAGAGAAGTACGCATCCATACAAATACATTTTTGCTTCGTTTTTGTCGAAGAATGCAGAAAGAGTAAAGGCAACAGTTCTAAAGGGAGCAGAAGTTGCTTTACATGGAGTTGAAGATAGCGCAGGAAACAACCTGGCAGTTGTTGGGGAGAATTGGTGGTTCCTGGAGTTGCTTTTTGCATACTGTCTGCACAATCCTTTGATGCCATCCGACAGGGACAGGCTCCTCCAGACGTACCTGAGCGCTTTGAAGAAAGGTTCTGGTACTCTCATGCAACAAGCTTCGGATTCGAAAGGGCCCACCATTGATCTTGGCGGAGCCGAGGCCACAGCACTTTTTGTTGCATCTATTAATTTGTCGAACTGCCTTGCTGTTGTCGTTCAAGAAGAAAACGAACACATGGACACGGGTGTGGGACATCGCGTTGAAGGCCTCTCCTTTTCCGGAGAAAAAGATGCCATGGTCCGAGTAAACGCGTCCATGCTGTCTATGAGGGATTATCAGTCAGCGGAGATTGGAATATTATCTTTATCTTGGGCGTCGTTCCTTAATCTTCGCGAGTCCATTTTCTCAGGAAGAGGGAACTGGGAAACTGAAAATGATGTTGCAAAACGGGTCGAGGTGATGTTTGATCCAGCCGGGCATATGTCTTTCGCTTTAGAGAGGAACGTTTTTTCGAGCCTGCGGGACCTCGCCCAGCTTCAGCTACAAGTCGACGAATTGATCACTGGAGAATTGTACCGATGTCTTTGGGTAGATATGATCGCGTTCCTAACGGCTTTTCCACCGCAAAACTTTACTCAAGCACAAGTAGAGGATGTTGTTGAGTTAACTACGGCTTTATTGAGCAGAACTGACCATGGGACCTGGGTGGACACTGCTGAGAGCATTTGGGAGCGCGAAGGGACTAGCTCGGCGGACAAAGGAGCGAACGTCCTTCTCAGGCTGGCTTCTGGCGTATTTCCGCAAAGCTTTCGTCCTCTGGTTTCTCTTCTTTCAGCCCTGGCCCCCAACCGAGGTAGCGCGGAGCGTGTACGTGATTTCCTTGAAAATCGCCTTGAGTCACTAACCGAACACAGTGAAGTGTATCAGGATGCCCTTATTGTCCTCGATGGGGAGAAGGATTTTCCAACTGGTGAGTCTGGGGGTCTTAGGAATGCCTCTGGCTATGAAGAACATATGCGAAAGCTCAGTTGTCTTTGCATTGATGAGGATGAACTTGTCTACATTCAGGCAGGAGAAGACATTCCGTCGGATGTCTACCGCCGGGAGATTAAGAGGGGAACATTAGGAGTGTCGAATACATCGATGTCTGTTGTTACGTGGATAACTGAGTGGAACGGTTTTCAAGCTCTGAACTACATTCTGCGCTTCTTTCTTCGTCTGTTGAGGGAACATGAAGCGAGCTCAAGTTATGAAAATGATGTGCTAAGTGAACTTCTTCTATCGACGCTCGACTGTTTCAAACTGTTTGATAGGCTCTGCCGATCTGGGTCGAAAAAGCTTCGTTCTTTTCTGGCCAAGGACGAGGAGCGACTATCTGTGATATCAAACATAGTCGCGGAGCTCCTGGACCCAGGTGATTGGGCCCGGGGATCGTGGCTTACCAGGAAGCGTCGAGAAGTTCTATTGACTGCGTCGACAGCTTGCGTAGCATCAATGACGATGAAGTCTAACAGCCGAGCCCGTCACGCTCTAGAGCAAATGAGCTCTTTCAAAAATGATCTGCCGCTCCAGGCCACTATGTCGGCGTTGGGGGTAAGTGCGTTCCCATCCGTAGCAGCCATATCACGGGTGGCGGAATTGTGCTCACATAATGGCACTTTATCTGAAACTTTCATGATAAAGGCGTCGGACCCGTCAAGTTCAAATGGTGGTCGGGTCCTGTCGGACTTACTCCAATGCTTTCGTGGTGACGCCAATGTTGTTTACCAATTTTTGCGTGGTGTAGCTCTTCCATTGTGGCTTACAACTTCCGTTGTGGTGGACGCCGACCCAGACACCAAGTCATTGCATTGGCTGCTTCCAGCATGTAGCCTTCACCTTTTTTCCACACGCCCTAGTGATATCTTAAACGATCCAGCTATTTGCTCAGTGATTGCTTCTGTTATCACTGCTGCTGCCGGATCAGGTAGTGGGTGTCACAGGCAGACGGAGGTTACGGATACGTTTCTTTTCCCGGCTCTTCGTGCAGCTTTGGTTTCGTGCTACGAGGCATTCTGTCACAGAAACGCATTCCTTCAGAATAGGAAAGCAGTCGACGGGAAGGTCGATGAAAACAACGGGCAAGTGAATTCTCCGACGAATAACACCATAGAGCTTACTGCACTCGAGAAGGTCTTCTTGAAGCTGGATGTCATCCATGCTTTGGCCATGATGTCATCGGGATGTGCAGTAGGGTTGACGAGACGTAAGTTCTTCTCCATGTGGGCCTCATCCGAATTCCAGGGGTTTCTTCCAGATTCAGAAACAGACCGGTATCTTTACTGGCATTCGACAGAGAAAGATGCACGTTCTGAAACTGTTTGTTCCTGGAAAGAGTGGGTGCAAGACATGTGTGCGAGATGTCTGTCATTGCATTTTTGTTGCCTTTCTCACATGTCTGAGAGTGGAGATATCGTACAGGTTCCATGGCCAACGATGGAACGTATATCTCCCGGTTATTGGCGTGGAGGCGGTCAGGGGATTCGAGCGGGATTTGCAGATCGTATTACAAGAGGCCGATCTGTAGCAACCGTGGAGCTTCTCGTGACGGTGCTTTCTTGTGGCCAAAGGGCGGCTGCTCGGTCTCTGATGGGGCCTAACATCAGAATAGCGTCCCGAAGCGATGTCGGGGATATCCAATTAGAGCAAACGAGCGGTAAGCCGCCTTCTTCGAGCATGGTAGGACCAAAGGGGTCTGAGGAAAACGCAACGATATCTGCACCTGGAAAGGCAGAGGAATCAAGAGAGTTTGAACACGATATTTTGGCAGCTGTAGCCTCACTTCTACGCGAGAGCAGGGATGGGTGCGTGGAAACCATGAGCAAAGCACAGGTCCGTGCTGAAATGGGAAACAACACTACTCTCAAAGAATTGGGGCAGAAGTCACTTTTAATCGCGGCATGTGTAAGGTTTTTGAAAGTAGGATGGGAGTCGCATAGCAACCTGTGGTTTCGCAAAGGTTGGGGAGACCGAAAAATCTGGGATCTGCTTTCTAGTTTGCTGCGGTGTGACGCTGGTCAAGGAGGAACTAATGGAAAGGTAGACCTCGCCAAAACACTGCATTCCTTTAACGATTTCTTATCTACGGAGAGAATACGAACATTGTCAGAACAACTACGGGTGTCTAGCATCCCAAAAGTGGTGCTGAAGCAGAGTCTCACAGTTGACACTATTGCAGCTTGGAAGTCTATCACAGCAGATTGCTTGCACATATTTGCTTTCGAAATATCTATGCAGATAAGCGAGGCACTAATCGCTTCATCGCCCATCCCATTTCAAAATGACAATTCTGAGAGTTCTGATCGAAGGGAAATGCGAGTTTCTGCTGAGGTATTTCAGCGAGAGCCATTCGCTCGGTTTGCGTCAGTTTTCACAGAGCGTTGGATGCATGTGCTACTGACGATTGACGACGTCTATTTGCGAGGATGTGTAGCGTCAGGAGTTCAGACATCGCAAGATGCAATGCAGAACGATGTACAGCCGTTTACCCACACAGATCAGCATATTGAATCGATCGAGGACCGAATCCGGAAACTGTCGCTTTCGCTTGCGAGGGCGATTGGTCTTAATGATGAGCAAGCTGAGTACTTTCCAATTCTGAACGATTTTAGAAGAACTGGGGATGTTAAGACCAGGTTTGGAACTGACTACGAGTTTGATGTTCCAGCAATCCTGGCCTTTCTCGAAGCGCTTGAGATTGATATTTACAGTTACAGGCACTTGATTCTTGAGATGCTTCTGCTAAACACTGAACTGAACAGGAAAGATGTCCAGGTTGAAGTTATTACCGCCTTCTCTGAAATGGCCTCTGCTGTCCTTTTTGCCGATGCCTTTGCCCCAAATCAAAATGCTGCCCTGACTTACTCGAGCCCTCAGTTTGGTGGGAAGCTTTGCCGATTTTTATCAAGAATGCTAGTGTGTATGATGTCATCCGTCGCCAAGTCATGCCACACTAGTGCTATATCAGTCGAAACGGCAAAATTGATGGCTTCTTTATCGGCAAGTTTAACAACGGATGAGCTTCAGCACCCTGCCCTCACGTCGATTCGGTTTCCTTCGCCACCGAAATGTGCCCAGAAAGAATGTTCCATGAGTCCTGTTGCTCAAATATGTATATCGATTACTCGCACCTTAGCTTGCACGCAAACAAGTTTGGATCATCCCCAAGTGGATAGCAAGAGGCTAGATACCGTGCGTTGGCTACTTTTAACGGTTGCAAGGCTTGCGACTGGTACATCATTTCGAAATGCGGGAGATTTTCATGAGCTCGCGAAGTGTGCAACAGACTGTTTGAGGTTGAGCAAGCCCATACCATCTTTATACAGTGCTGCATCTGTTGCCATTTGCTCAGTACCTGAAAACCAATTGGATGACAAGATGACGGATTTCCCAATCAGTCCACGCTTTGACGCCGGCGCTATCGATACTGTTTGTGCGGCTGTTTCCGCTTTGGCACGAGAAAGTGGGAACAAATCGTGGAAGACGGAATGCGGCGTGGCTGCGTCTAGTCTTCTACTTGCAGTTTCGCACATTCACTTGGTAACCCCGGGTCGTTCAGGAGCTGGGCAGTCAAAAATTCTTCGACACTTGTGCGGAGGCAATATTCTAGCGTTTCTACCAGATTCGGAGACCCCAATAAGCACCTACGATGAAAGACAGGACTCTCGAAATAGCGCTCATCTTTTATGGTGTGCGTGCCTTCGAGTGGCGGGTAGAGTCATTCCTAGCGGAGATTGTCTCTGGGAAGGCAGCGCAGATAGGGAGCAAATCCTGCGAGACGTTCTGGAGTTCTGTTCAACAAGTCTCTTGCGAATTTCTCGGGATTCGCTTGATCTCTCAGGTGACTGGCCGATTGCAGGATTCCCATGCCCCACTGAAGAAGAATACTATCAGCATGGCCAGCAAAGTGGAAGAAAATACCCAAGCCTCGGAAGAAGTGAGGAGGCCGAGGCAGGGTGCTTTGCAATTTTCAAGCTTTCGAGCTATGGCTTGCAACTACAGGAGAATTTGCCAGAACTGCTGCACAGGACTGTTACTGGTCTTCTACAATTCGCCTATCAAGTCTACAAAGTTATTCGAGCTGAGCCAGTCGAACGATCAGTGAGGCCAGTAACGCAACGTGAAAAAGATCGAAGTCAGCTGTGGCGTGTTGACCGGGATGACGCTGGGGTCCATGCTTCATACGTACCAAGTCCACTGCCATGGACGGCGAGCCCTTCAAAGGCCGGTGGGCATACGGCCAGTACACCCCCACGACGCTCACCATCACAGGCTTTACGAGCAGCCATTGGAGGCAGTGGTGGAAACGTCAGAGGGAGTCCAGGCGGTATCATTCCTCCTTCGCCCGGAGTGTTAACCCCATTGTTCCAATCCCCGCTTGTTAGTAGCGCTACTCCCCATAACGGCATTCATCCTTCTCCTGGATCGCCTTGGGGTCCATACGGTTCTGGGATAATTACAGCAGGAGATTTGTATTTTGGAGAGGAAGCATCGAGGTCACTACTTCGAGCTCTTGGGTTTGCTCTTGGTTCGCTCCGCCGTTTTGCTGATGTGACAGATGTAATGCTGTTCAAACCGACGATGGTAATTTCGGGAAATGATGTTGGGTTGGGATTGCTCGTGGCCTTGCAATACCACGCATGCGGTGAGATTTACCGAGGAGCGCAAGAACCGCGAAGATCCTATCTACAAAACATAATTGACAATGCTCTCCACATGACGATGTCACATGTCCTGGCCTTCAATGACAGGGGATTGTTGACGCAGGGTGTTAAGGATGAAATTCGCAAGCGCGTAGCAACAGTCAGGTCACGAATGCAGAAGGTTGCACCACCAGCCCCGGCCTATTCCCTTATTCATGCTCCTGAGCTTGTGGAGTTTCTGTATCAACTCAAACCCAACGGAAACTAGGCGACAAATACAGGCCTTGAGCTGTCGAGAAATGCCAGGCTATCTCGGACCTTATTGTTGTTAAACATTGGTTAAACTTTCTCTCAATCAGACTGTCATATCTTCGGACGTTGACACTGTACTTGTACTGCACAAGACTAACTGCGGATCATGTGGATTATTTCTGGGAAGACTAAATGACTGACACATGTTAACGCCTACCACTCTACACTAAATTGATGTTACTCGTGCTTTTCTCAAATGCCTGAGGCGCACACTATTTCATAGTGTGGATGTCAGTACCAGACATGGAGTGGGTGCGAACCTTCCGCGGCACGTCACGACATTCGCGCAAGAATAAGGTGGCGGTGGTGCGCCATTTAGCGTAGCTTATAAGGTGTTGAGGGCGGACCAGACAGTGCCAAAGAGTAATAGTCGCCAAACGCAATACGTCGGGTGACATCGCTGAGAACATCTAGGGAACGAGCAGAGTGAGCCCCAAGCGTATCAATCTGCCAGAGCCGCGAAAGGAAATTCAATCGAAGGTGCGCAGACTCGCCGCGAGGTGAAGCTGTTGGTAACATTGAGAAGCAGTTGATTGATTAACCCAAAAGTTTGAGAGATGGGGAAAGTGCCGGAGCTTAGCTCTCTCTAGTGTCAATCTGACCGTTGTCCTACATTGAGGTCACTTTTCAACATGCTTTTTCATGACTTGCGCTCTCTCGGCAAGAATTAGAAAGATACCGACGCCACCGTACTTGACTTCTGCGTTGCGGAAGGAAAGATATATTCTTGAGACCTACATGTCCTTCCCGGTCGTTTTAGAAATGTCTGTAGCAGAATCTTTTTTGAGCAACCATCAAACCGTATCTTAGATAACTTCGAAACCAAAAACGCCCGTATTTTCTTCCGCTTGGTCAGCGATTGGGTTTTGAGTATGTGCAACCCCGACGAAAATGTGTTGTGTGAACTGGGGATGCCCTAAGCCCCAATTTGGACTTTCAATTCTCCAAAATATCGTCGGCTAGAGGCTGTCTTTACCTAAGATCTCGTGTTGAAGTGGATTTCAGCATCCTTTCCGCTTCCGTATATCGCTGTGTCAATCATACGATTCAAAAGAAAGCGTTGCGTATCCGAGAGCACACTGGTTCTCTCCAACAAACTGCGTACACCGAGGAGGGCAGGTATGGCAAACGAGTAGCTGATAAGGGCAAAGAAATGTCCGCTCCATGATATCAGTTCTGAAGGTCCAAGAAACGGGGTCATCTTGATAGCAAGGACAGGATTCCGAATAGCCATGGAAGCTAGAGTCTTAGTCAACCCACCAGCAGTGACGATATCTTGCAGAAATGGGCGTTGAACGTCTTCGCCAAGATCAGACATGGCTTTCATGTTCGACCATAAAACCTCGTTTATACCAAACTCGTCCAACAACGGGCCTGCCGTGGTTTGACCCGGTTGTACAGACATGGCCCTATTGAATAACCCAGACACGGATAAGGAAGGTAAGTACCACTGCAACGTTTGAAGCTTTTCCTTTGACAGCAGTGAATCATTCTTGATGCGCAGAGCTTCGTCAAGAGCACCGGAGATGCGACTCAAATGCCGCAAACAACACCCAAAACCACCAAAGCTTATTGGAGACTGAAGGCCCCCTGCGTCGCCAACTGACAATATTCTGTCAAACTTGACGTCAGTGGGGCTGTCGCGATAGTACGACGGAAAGAACCCAAAAAGCACTCGTTTCAACGCCATTTCTTCCATCCGAATACCTTGATATGTTGGCAAATACTCCAAATAGTCCTCCAATGCCTCCGTCAAGCTTTGTCTACCCTCGGCGCACGGCCCATACGTAAACATATATGTAGTCCTTGCGGCCTTCTCTCTCCCCACTGGGAACGCCTCCCAGAAGTACTGCGCAGATCTCCTCTTGTCAATCGGCTGGAACGAATAAATAAGATCTCCAGTCTCGTTCGCGGGCCAATCTCCAGTCATACAGCTTCCCACTGTGATGCACACACCATCTGGCTTGCGAAAATTCCTCGCTTGCGCCGCAATCGGAGAGAAAGCACCCATGGCATCGACGAGCACGCGGGCGCTCACAGACATATCCTCCCCACCTTCCTCAGTACCTATTAGACCCACACCGCCTGCGCCCAATGAACCGCTCACGGTAAGGTTCTTCCGCTTTCCAACACTTATTTTGACGGCATCGGGTCCCACTTCAACTTGCTCCACTTTGCAAAATTCCATGACTACGCCACCGATGCGCTCGAAATTGTCCTTTGCCATCGCGACCAATTTGTCTGGGGCAACCCCGATGTTGAGCACACCACTTGCTCCAAGCTCCCGTTGCTCTCCCTCCTGTGATGCAAATCCGATGCGCCCCGGTTCTGTGAACTCAGTGACGATGATCTTCGCGAGCTGGTCTTCCGACAAGACCGAATTGACGACTAAGGCCTGCAGTTCGTCCCGAGAAATGTTCCATTCTTGCGTCCGCCCGACAAGGGGCCCTCTCTCCACTACGGCGACGCGCCAGCCACGGGCCTGCAGAGCGGTGGCGTAAAACACGCCTAGGGTACCTCCTGCGACAAGGACGTCGAAATGGGGGGCATCGTTTGATGCCCGAACGGCAGTGGGGAAGGTCTGTACGAAGGGGGGGGATTTGGGTGGGGTGCGGGTGCGGGACTTGAGAGCGGCAAAGGCTGCGTCGGCACGCTGCAAACCAAGGAAGGGGTTGCCTTCTTCGGAACTGTTCAGGAAGGCTTCTAAGCGTGGGGAGGGAGTCTGAGACTGTGGGGAGGCAGTCATAAGATAAGAGGTTCGTGAGCGGGAGCGGCGGCGGGCATGGGAGCGGGGACAGCGTAGACGGAGGAGTGGGACGGTTGGGATGAAAGCTTGGGGGAGAGGCATTGCGTTGCGAGAAGATGCGGGTTTGGAGAGAAATACTGGTCTGTGCGGGTCAGAAATTGGTTGGTACGCAGACCAAGGCTTGTGCAAAGCGTCAAGGGGGACAATGGCCCTTTTGCCTTTTGCCTTTCCCTGCATGAACCGACATCGAGAGAGGTCGTTTTCGGTCGGAGATCCAGGACAGGCCTCAGTGTGCATCGGGCTCTGCTGTTCGGAAAGGAATTAACTGGTGGCTGATCGCCTCTTGCCGCCGACACGTGTAAACACGTCTCACATCACTTCAAACGTGTACTACATACCTGTCGCGTGTAGTACGCTCTGCTGTTCGGAAAGGAATTAACTGGTGGCTGATCACCTGAACTTCCGACTTAGTAAGAGGCAACAGCAGCCACACTTCAGGGCCTGGAGCGTGGGTAAGAGCCTCTTAGCCTGAAGTTCAGGGGTCTTAGCTCTGTTGCGCTCCAGGCCCTGAAGTGTGGCTGCTGTTGCCTCTTACTAAGAGGCTGCTGTCAGGCCAAGGAAGTGAAATGTTTTGAAAAAAAGGTTTAAAGGTGCATGGAACCTTACAGGTCCTGGCCAACGGGATTCTGAGAGCCTCCGGTTGGTTGCGCCATGAATATTTGGGAGCCACTTGGCCCTAGCCATTGGTCTAAAATGCATCTGGATATGCAGAACATCCAATAGAGGGGCGTACAACACATACCATTTGCATAAAGCGAGTGAACAACCCTATTACTGTAATCTATACAGTACCATCAAACGTTGATGTTTTAAGCAGCTCTTGGGGCAGATGTGTCTGGGGCTTAGGCGGTCTATTTTGCACGGCCAAGTCTCGCCGCCAGAAATGGCTCACCGGCAGGTAGACATGTACAGTATGTCGTCCCGAGCGCGACATTCCGTCTTGTGGTGCACGGGCCAGTCGTTCCAAGCCGTATTACTAGCTAGCCCCCGGTATTTCTCCACACTCGAGCATGTACCTGTACCCTTCGAAGGGTAGTACTGAGTTTGTCTCATGCAGTACAGTGCTTCCCACCAAATAGACCTTTTCACAATAGTGGAACTCGGTATTACATTGCAAAAAGTGTAAGACAAACTCAGGTTGCACGAACGAAAACATACTGTACAAGGCGGTTAAGATTACGGACCTGGTGTTCATGCATCAGAGATATATGCGTGTTGGGACGGAGGCGGTCCGTGCCAAATCAAGTTCACGATCAGCGACGTGTGCCCGGCGGGGCGGCGGCTCGAAACCTGCTGGGGCCTTGAAAACGCAGTATGATAAACGACCGTCCGTGGCCCGCCTGCCGGGCCAAGTCCAGAAAACAACAAAAATTAGGTACCTTTCAGACACGCAACGACCACGCTATGACACCCATGCACCCACCTCCCCCGTCCGCAACTGTGCACCTCGCTCCCCGCCGCCCGGCGTCCTCCCCCGCCCTCGCCCCTCCGCCATTTAGTAAACCACTTTTCTCGCTACCTCTCACGCCTGACAGGCCGCCCCGTCCTTATAGCTATTCTAAATTCTGCCCTCCTCCATTACGATTGAGTTCACCTCTTTGACGTCCCCTGCCCGCTCATCCTCGCTGAACACCCTGCGTGTGTATATACATTGCTCTGTTTCCCACCAAACTTCGTCAACCAACACTGGTGCACTTTTAGAACGCCTGGTCATCCATCCGTTTCTTGCATTCCTTCCGTGTCTCTAGACTCGCTGCTCATTCACGAACCCCCTACATCCTTGCGCTCAGCCTCAAACATTTCGCACGTCTCCTCTTGCGAACACATTCCTTGTTCTCCCTCTCGTACTGAGCTCAAACCGACTTTCCGACTGTACGTTTACCGTCTTCTTGTTTGTTTCTCTTAACCCCTTCCCAACCGCCATGACCGTTCGCAAGCCGGAGGAAGGTGCTCAAGTCCCGGAGGAGGCAAACCAACCGGCCATTTTTGGCTACACCAATGGTTCTCTTTCAAACTTTCACAGCAACACCAACCTCATGGACCTCGATAAGGCCCTCAACTACGAAATTCGAGTCGTCGCTGGCAATGCAAACCCCGTCTTGGCTCGCGAGATCGCCTCACATCTCAAAGTTCGCATGACCTCCGCCGTCGTATCCCGCTTCTCCGATGGCGAAACTCGCGTCGCTATAGAGGACAATGTGCGTGGCAAAGATGTTTTCATCGTTCAGCCCACGTCTCCTCCGGTCAATGATCATCTCATGGAGCTGCTCGTCATCATTGATACCCTCAAAAGGGCCTCAGCGAAACGTATTACAGCTGTCATCCCGTATTACGGATACGGGCGACAAGACCGAAAAGCTGCCCCTCGTGTTCCCATTACCGCGCGTCTCGTCGCAGACCTAATACAGACTGCGGGCGCTCATCGCGTTTTGGCCTTCGAGCTTCATGCCGGCCAAATCCAAGGCTTCTTCAATATCCCCGTCGATCACATGTTCGCACTCCCCGTCTTCGTTAATTACATCAATGGTTCAGAAGAATATCGCGCGATTCGAGCATCAAATCCCAATCCACTGGTCATTGTATCACCCGATGCAGGAGGTATGGAACGCGCTCGCCTGCTCGCAAAGTTCCTGGATGCGGCCCTAGCCATTATTGATAAGAGACGCTCCGCGCCAAACGTAGCTCATGTTCTACATGTCATCGGTGAAGTGCAGGACCGTGACTGCATCATCGTCGATGACATGGTTGACACAGCTGGTACCCTTACGAAAGCCGCAGTCGCACTAAAAGAGAACGGGGCAAAGAGCGTACGGGCTTGCTGTATCCATGCTGTGCTATCGGGTCCGGCTGTCGAACGTATTCAGAATTCTTGCATTGAGGAGCTGGTTGTCACTAACTCAATCGAGCTGAAACAGGAAGTGTACGAATCACTTTCTTGTATTACCAGGCTCTCAGTCGGCACGCTCATGGCTGAAACCATTAGCCGTGTTCATCGCGAGGAATCTGTGTCAACGCTATTTGGTGCCCACATTTAGGGCCTCACTTGCGGGCCGAAAATATCAAATGCCAATGAGACGTGGACGCGTTCCTGTCTTGTTTTGGATTTCTGCCACGCAGGAGTGGACACGAGTGGGGACATCAGTCGGTGGCCTAAAATTTCCACCCCTCTGTGTTTCATTTCTATTACCCTACATTCTCTGCGCCAATTGCTCTGCTCTATTGTTACTGCACGTAAAGAGAGAACGTAGGTTTTGCTTCACGAAGAGCTCTTCTTCGTGGGCCGTGCGTCAGCTGCGAGTCTCGACTGCAGTTGTGATGCGAGTATAAGTTCGGTGAGAGCCATATCACAGCCATTTTGAAGCTCAATTCTTTCTGACGAGGCGACGGAGTTCTTGACGAGATAAGGAGAGCCCTTTCATCCACGATGCAAGTTGATAGTCAATTTGCCGTGCCTAGCTGGTCTCGCACTTACTCCAAGAAGTCTGTCGAAACGTGAAGTGCAGACACAGAGTGCGATCGATCGAAGTATAGTCGGAAACATACAAATTGCCGAGGTGACTCGAATCGAAAGCCCTTTCAACGGTGGCAAATCAGATGCATCGGCCCGTTTGAAGACTGGGCAGTGATTGGATGAAAACCCAAATGGTGCTCACTGTTTGTGCGGACGCAACAGAGCATCCAGAACCAGAAGTGCTCCGCTCCCATACGATATAAATAAACTGTAATTTGCTGGTCGGCACGGGCCCCGCGCTGTCATCACTGCTCATAGTATCATACCGTATGATGACCTGACGTCCCTGCCGCAGCTCAGATCAGGGCAGATAGGTAGGCTTCCTGATCAATCCAAGTGGCCTTGGGAGCACGACCCCGTCGAGCAATGCTTTCTCCCCTATGTGCGTGAACCAGCATACAATTTTATGCTTCCTGTTCCGTTGCCTCTTGCTTTCAAGAAATTGTGCTCCCGATAAAACCAGCGGGTATCGATTTTGAAGTCGCCTTAAGGCTACAGGGGAGACTGTTGCCCGTTACATCCGGGGATAACTTGACGTAGACATTTGCCATTTTTTTGAGCGCCTTATCCCTCAACCAATGCATGGAATAGACCTCTTCCATGTACTGTACATGGAATAGTTTATTGTCTGTTTCTTCCTAAATTATTGGACGTTTCGGACTGTGAAAGGCTGTTACGAGAGCTATCTTCAAGGAGCCATATCTTGAGTTGTAATCTTTACTTTTAAGCCGCCTCCATTTCAAGTGTTAGATTGTAGTCCGCTCTCCCGTTTACCGTGGTCGAAACACTCATCAGACGGCTAGGTTTGGTTGCAAGCGGGCAGGAGTCTGCGGGAAACCCCGATTTTCGCAAATGTTTCAAATAGTGGACAATAAATGCCATCTTTTAATGACCCCACCGTGGACTCTGTACAGAACGATTCATATTTTCCTCTCCTGCATCAGGAACCTCACTCCTCACCCCAGAGGCTTCCCAGACAATGCCTCAAGCCTTGCTTTCCCTTTGAAGAATAGAAAAGGGAACCATCTATAGAACAACATAGTGCTTTACTCTCTTGATGGTACGTTGCGTATGCACTTCCATGTCAATGCTACATCAAATTGTAGATTAAAACTCCTAATAGCTCAACGTCTCCTTCAACAGTTTTTGTGTAACCGATAAAAGTAGTCATACGACATACACGAATTCTTGTTTCTCAATTGCAGCCTGATGCAGACAGAGTTTGCGTAAAACTCCCAGTACGCCAGAAACTAAGTAGGTATATACCGCTTCGGTTAGCATTCTCAATGTAATAAGCGTCAAAATCTAAACTTTTCGTTCGCATTACCACGGCACTTGACATCCGGAACTATAGAAATATCCAACCTGGGTTAATGTCGGTTACCTATAACTTTTCGCATGTTTTCTTCAAGACTCTATCCTTGAATAAGAACATATATGCCAAAAACACGGTATTAGATCGTTATCAGAAATGCATGTGTCCCTTAAAACATTTATTGCATCTCGTAGCACTACATATGCTTCTCATTAAATGTGGGGTGCTAGTCTGTAGAAAGACATGCTGTTTCAGTTCATCCATATAGCGATGATCATATTTTACTCAATGCTCTAATAGAAATAAATCTAATTCGTACACCTGTACATTGTTTTGCGCTCCAGAAGCCTTCGTATTCTTATGAGACATATGAAGACCCTGTTGAGCTCCAATAGATTACAAACGTTCGCAGTAGCGATAAATGTAAATCTGTACATAGCAACAGCGCGGACAGGGTCCTCGACGATTCACAACTGCCACTTTTAAAACCGATGCAGCAAATAGCATATAATGTTCGTCCTTTTAGAAATGCATACATGTATCTCATGCTTTACTAGCAGAGCTTTGTAATATTTTTAACCGATGCGTCGCATTGCGATTAGGTGATTCGGAGAGGCCCTACTACCTGTTTGCCATTACATGTAAGAAACTTCTGTTCAAACACGATAAACACATGATGGGAAATTGTAATACGCCAATCGTTCAACCGCATAAAAAGCTGTTCAGAAACCCATTTAGTAGTTCATCCTCCAAATTGCTTTACCGTTCTAATTGAAGCATAAACCTCTTAATGGTCAGTTCGAACTCAGCTTTTGGGGTAAAACCTCCATAGTTGCACTGTCTCTCTGTTTAGATAAATGTGCTCTTCGAAAGCCTGAAAACGCTCATATGAGCGTTTTTATACCTTTGCAGCAAATCTCGTACTATATAGTACGAGATTTGCTGCAAACGTATATTATATATACCATAGTAGTGTGATGTATATATCTTGCATTTAATGAGTTGTGATGCACCTGCTACAGTTATTTCCTCCAGACCGTGCCACTTTATACGCATCGGCAACGCCTGTTGCGAAAATTGCGGGCTCAATCTGAAGATATGTTTGATCTTTGTATGGTATAAGTGCTCGGCAAAGCCGTCTTATTTTGTCGGCAGTAAAGCTGAGGGTAGCTCTGATGGGACTCAACATACATTTAAAAGAACTTCAATGCTCTCAGAAATTTGCAGGGATCCTTACTTTGCAGGTTGTCGACTTCCCCAGATAAAACAGTTTACGACTCAAAATAATCATTCTCTTATTCACATAAAAATGGATAACGGAGGGAAAGGGGGCAGCACAACAACCCCATTCTTTTCCATGAAATGAAGAGCTTCATTCTTCCAACAAATTTAGCACTCCAGCTCTGCGATACAAAATACGATCCCGACAACTGAAAGAGTGTAGTTCTGAAGCTGTTCAATATGCTAACAACTGTAGCTACAACCATGTACGTTTTAAAGTCATGCATATCAATTTAATGTTCCCGAAATGGTTTCTTACTACTTGACCCACTGTACTTTTCGTTCTCCGCCGCATGCAACGACACATTCACAACACAGTCGTTCAGTCCCGCGAAAGCTAGACGGTGCTGCTCGTCGTCTGACACGCGGGTCTGAATAATGAAAGGCAAGTAAATTTTGCAGCGGGACCATATATCATCGCTTTGTTTCTTTCACATTTTCTTGAGTTCATTTTCGCACGCCTGTAGCATCGGATGATACATTTCAAGTTTCAACTTGGAATTAGGATCTAACCACTTGCGGTGAAGCACATCGAACTGCGTCATCGACGGTAGCCACTTAACAGAGACCTCCAGACAGCACCCATCGTCAACAACCCCAACCTCAAGCGCATCTTCTTCAATTCCAGCAGGAAGCAAAATAGCTACATTCAGCATTCGAAGCATGGATACCGGTTCAAGCCAGACATAGAACAAATGAGGAAGCTTGAACGTCTGCCATCCACTAACACCATCCGACCCATCCCCTCCGTTCTCGTTTTCTAGGGAAGACTCAGAACCATCAAACGAACTACGGCCATCTCGTGGCACAGCCCGCTCCTCCACATCCCGGTTCGTGCACTTCCGCTCTAGGGCCCTAGCCTCCAAAACGTCATCGAGGTCCTTCCCTATTACACAAAATACAAAGATTGTTATGCAGAACAGGTTACGTTAGAATATAAATACCATATAAAATAATGAAGACAGGAGCATTTGGGGAACTTAAACGGGTTGGTTGTCTTACCCGGTTTCTTCCCAGAGAGTCCTAAAGAGGCCTTAATTTTGTTGTACCTTGTTCGGAAAACTGCTAAGCTATATTCCTGGAATGCAGTTTCGGAATCCCAAGCAGCGCGAGGAGTTTCCGTTCCCTTCAGATCACCATCCTTCAATCTTTTGAACAGAAGATTTGCGGCATCGCAGTTCGCTGTGAATATTTTCTTCATTCGAAGAAGATTGCAGTACAATTCCGTACCACAACCCCCCGGCGAGATGATAACCGCGCGGGAGGTCGGGTGCTACTGTAGCGAGCAGGCGTACACGCGCCCGCCGCCGTGCACAGTAGTACCCCAAGGGTCCGACGTGAGACAGCCGGTAACAGCGGGCGTGGTCACGGGTAACACGTGGCACAACCGTTAGCCGGGATCGTGGCCACGGGCACACGTGTATAATCCGTACGGTGGCTAACTGGTAATTAGTAGTTAATGGCACAAATTAGCCAATTTAGCACAGTAGCTGGTATACAGTAAGTAACAGCTACTGTAGCGGGGCAGGTGTCCCGGCGTCCCTCTTAGGGGTTAAGACCGGGGGCCCCTGCCCCGTTCCAGTAAACGGGAGGCAGACTCGCCTCCCTTCCCTTTACGGCTAGTTGCTATCCCGTTCCGGTTTCCCTTTTAGTCTCAGGCTCCTAACTCCTGACCGGCCGTCCGGATCTAACACCACTGACCGGCTGCGCGTCACCGGCCACGTGAGCCTTCCCTCTTTTCCAGTCCTTCCGTACGGTTTGCGTTCGTGCGTGAGTTACCCAGCGGCGCGCGCTCCCTTACCTCTAACCCCCCTCGTTTCCGAGTGGTCGGGACGAAGGTAGTTATACTACACTTTCGTACTCTTGTGGAGGGGATAACTACAGAGATTGAGCCCGCACTGGATCACCAGCGCGAGCAATTACCGATCGGATTGAAAGAGGTCGAAAATCACCGCGTCGATCGCCAGTGATCATCGACGATGAACCGTGCGGATTCCGCCGGAGAAGATACCGCCTCCGGGCGAGCAAGTACCCGCGGTGGCAGGGGCGCACAGCGCCCCCGGGTCGACAATCCGGAAGCCCTGCTACGCCCGCCGTCTACCAGGGGTCAGAAGACCCCTTCCGTTTCGGACACCACCGCCGGGCTACCGGCTGGTGGTGGAAACCGCGTACAAGTACTGTACGACGCGTTACTCCCGCGACTACAAACCTGGATGGAGGATTTCCTCGCTGAGGAACTACCTCAGGTCGTCCAGGTTTGCCTCGACCGAACGGCACCAAGACTGGTGGCGGAGCATGCGGACACCGCGCTCCGCGCCCTGCTGGACGAGAAGATCGCCCCCCTCGTACGCGACGAGGTGGTGGCAGCGCTCGCCGCGGAAGAGGACAAATCTCCGACCGCATTGGCTCTAAAGGGAGCTATTCGCTCCGCCGTGGCCATCCGTCTGGCCACGAAATTTACCGAAACGGGAGGCGCGGTACCGCCGCCGGCGCCGCGCCGTGAAACCGTTCGGGACTCAAGCTTTAATATCGCTGATCCGATCGGCGCCGTACCGGGATTGATAGGATGGACCCTCACCCGGAGGGCAGAGCCATCTATCTCCCAACCGTTCACGGTGCTACAAGGAGGACCACAGAAAATGTCCTCCCCATACTCGCCGGTACGGGCGACCCCCGCGGGACAGACAACCGCCTGGGGCTCCCCGAGGCAGAGAATCGGGACCCGTACCGGTTGAACAGAAGACGTGCACCCGGCACGCACAGGACCGAAGCGGAATACACTCGGTATTCCGACGCAGAAGACCCCCGTCACAGGACGGATGAAGACCGCGAGGAACGCCGCTGGCGATACCGCGATAACCGCGAGGCACGCCACGGGCGATACCGCGATGCCGGAGGGGGAGGATACCCCTCCGATGATGACCCATCCGGTTCGGAAGACTCTCGCAGGCGGGGCCACAGGGCACGCCGCGATAGAAGCCGAGACCGGCACCGGCACGACCCGTCTGACTCGGAAGACTACCACACCGTGTCGGATGAGGAGCATCGTCGCTCGAGCAGACACCGCCGGGCTGCCCCGAAGAGCGACGAGCGACGGCCCACGGTAATGAGGCCCTCAATGACCTGTTTACCAAGGCCGTCAACTACAAGACCTACCGCCTGGAACGGCGTAGCTCGCGCTATGACTCTACAGTAGTGCGGCACATTAACCGTTACCGGAAAAAACTGGACGTGCAGATGAGGTCCCAGACGTTCAGCGGTCAAGATCCGATTGCGGTATTGGGATTCCACGCACGCCTCAAGATGGCGTGCGACCACAACGGTATTACCGAAGGAGCCGCCGTGTGTTGCTTCCAATTCTACCTGGCCGGGCAGGCTCACGCCTTACTCCAGTCCCGTCTCAATGGAAACACCATGGCGGTTGACGTGGAGCGGCGCGAGCTGCTCCGGACATACCCACAGGTGGTCAACTTTCTGTTGCATACCTATGCTACCGACGAGGTAATTTCTGAAGCGGTTGGGGACGTGACCTCCTTCCGTCAGAGTTCAAACATGACGGAGGAGGTCTACAGTAACCACCTCTGGGACAAGGCACTCCGCTGCGGTACGGTATTCTCCGACAAGCGGTTGAAGTCCATGTTCGTCGAGGGGTTACTGCCCGCCACGTGCGCGCAGGTTCGTAATTACCTCGCCACGCACCCGGATGTGGACTACCAATCCGTCGCTCGCTATGCGCAAGCGATCGGGGAAACCAATCGGGCTTCCCGTCGACAGGGGATGTCAGCCATGGCGCACCGAGAGCCATCCGGAGCGGCTAGAAGATTTGACCGCACCGCAAGGACGAGGCCCGTGCTGTCGGTTGAGTCGGCATCCGACATCCCGACGGCCGGGGGATTTGCTGAAGAAGCAATCCTGGCCGTGACGGACCAAACCGCCACGCCGACCTCGATGAGCTCGCCACCGACGAGTTATTATCCGTCGCCGGCAGCCTCGACGGCGAGCGCCCCAGTTCCACCCGCCAACTCTGGCGACGTGCACACAGGACCGTACGGGAGGCAAGGGCAGGATCCACGCGTCCGGTTCTCCGGCGGGAGATTTCCCGGACCGCCACTGTGCCGGTTCTGCCTTGACACCACGCACCGACAAGAGGAGTGCCCCTTCGTTGCCGGTGCGAGCCTGCGGGCCAAGCTTCTGGAGGCACGAGAGGCCAACTACCAGAAGCTACGCATCCAGCAAGGCCTCCGCCCGGGATCCCCGTTCAACCGCCAGGGGCCGTCCGCTTGGCGAAACCAGCGTCCGACGGCCCCCGCGGGCGTCAACGTGGTCGAGGAACCGCACCCCGACCATACCGAAGACCACGTGGCGCAAGCCGCGGATGAAACCCGCGAGGATTTGCTGCTGACGGGGGAAGCCGGGGAGGACCCGTAGAGGCGACGACGTCTCTCCCCGTGCCCAGCCTCAGAAGCTTAGGCACCCCCGATCCGGCTGCGCCAGTGGAAGCGCAGCCGGATAACCGAACGGAAGTCCAGACCATCTGTTTCTTCAAGAAACAGAATTACAAGATCTCCGCGACGGTTGGTCAGAAGCAGGCGTTGATGGTCGCCATCACGCCAGTGCTTGACTCAGGAGCCGGCCCGAACCTCATCCATTTACGGTGTGTCGCCGAGGCGTGGCGACCATCGATAAAACCGGTTCGGAGCCCAGCGCTCATCGACGCGTCAACCGCGCGATGAAGGCACTAGGGGAAATCCCCCTGCTCGTCCAAATCGGTGAGTTTGTGGCGCGCGTCCTGTTCGTGGTAGTCACGAGCCTCGCCGTGGACTGTATCCTCGGTACGACTTTCATGGATGGCCACGTCATGGCGATCCTCCCACCGCAACGGAAGGTCGTGTTCCACGACGGGCCACCCGTGGCGTTGGTCGGAACAACCCCCTCGAGGCACGACCGCAAGATGGCCTCGAGGAGCACCGCACAACAACTACCGCCGTCGGATAAACCCGAACGGAAGCAGGTGGCCTTCCCCGCCAGCACACCGTGACGGAAGATCCGCCTCGCCAGGGGGGTGACAATTCCCCCGATGACGCAGGCCATGGTGAGGGTCACCACGCCGGTGGGGAGACTATGTTTTTTACAGAACTCCCCAAAAACCGCGCACAAGAATTTGACCCTCATGACAGAGGGGGTCATGGATGTTGTCCCCGAAAACCCGTTCTCGGTAATGCTCAGCAATTTTGGGCACCGCTCGGTTCACATCCTGAAGCATAACGTAGTCGGACTGTCTCTTTCGTCGCCCACTCACATCCTGACCCTTGGCGACTCGGCCGCGGAAGCGGCCGAAGCTAAGGAAGGGGGAGGGATATTTAATTCCAACCTCTCAACCGCAAAGGAGGGCGCGGAAGAAGCCGCCGACAACCGTACGGACAAGGGCGGGGCTGAACAAGCCACGCCGCCCAAGGCGCCCCTCGGGGCGGCTGGAACGGATAACCCCGAAGAAACCGCCGCCCCTGAGGAGGACCCCAACGCCTGGCAAGAGTACGTCCACATCGGTGCCGAGGACGAGGAGGTACGCTCGGATGTCCTCGAGGTACTGTCCGAATTCAAGGGGATGTGGACCGGCCAGCTGGGAAAAATCGGGGCCACGAAACACTGCATTGAGCTCAAGCCCGGTGCTCGCCCGATTTACCAGCCGCCTTACCGCGCCGGACCAACCTTACGGGAAAAAGAGAAAACGGAGATTGACCGCATGCTCCGGGCAGGGGTAATCGAACCCACCACGGTCGAATGGGCAAGCCCCGTGTTATTCGTCCCTAAAAAGGATGGTACCATGCGGTTCTGCGTCGACTACAGAAAGCTCAACGCAGTCACCGTTCGGGATTTCTATCCGTTGCCGAGGATGGACGAGTGCATCGATTCCCTCGGCAACGCTACTGTCTTTACTACGCTAGATTGCAACAGCGGGTATTGGCAAGTAGAAATCGCCGAGGATGACCGCGACAAGACGACGTTCGCGTCGCACTGCGGGTTGTACCGTTTCTTCCGCATGTGGTTCGGTTTGAAGAATGCCCCCGCTACCTTCCAGTGGGCCGTCGACATTATACTGTCGCGAGTAAAATGGGAAACCGTTCTGGTCTACCTGGATGATGTTATCATCTGCTCCAAGACCGTAACGGAACACGTCGCGCACGTCCGCGAGGTTCTACGCCTACTGGGGGACGCGGGCGTGTGGCTGAAGCTGTCGAAGTTCGCTTTCTTCGACACCTCGGTCACCTACCTGGGGCACGTGATCCGACCAGGTAGGTTGGAGGTCGAGCGCCGCAACGTGGTCGCCATCGAGCGCGCTCGATCTCCCCAGAACCAGACGTAATTGCGATCCTTCTTAGGAATGTGCAACGTGTACCGTCGGTTCGTGAAGGGCTTCGCGAAAATAGCCGCTCCGCTAAACCGGAAGACGGGGAAAAATCAACCCTTCGAGTTTGAGGTTCTTACCGATGAGGAATACGAGGCGTTCGTGGAACTCAAGAAGCGCCTTGTGTCCCCACCGATCCTCGCTCTACCCCGTTACGGAAAGAAACACACCCTGGATACGGAAGCTTGCGCGTACCAAGTCGGCTGTGCCCTACTACAGGAGCAGCCGAGCGGTGACCGCCTACCGATCGGGTATTGGAGTCGGGCTCTAACCGACGCCGAGAAAAATTACACCACCACCGAGAAGGAATGCCTTGCTGTCGTGTGGAGCATCCTCACGCTTCGACCATATCTGTATGGGAACACGTTCGACCTCCGTACGGATCATGAGGCCCTCCGATGGGTCCTCAACCCGGCGGATAGCTCCGGCCGGCTAGCGCGCTGGCGTCTACGCCTAGCCGAGTACGACTACGACGTACAGTACCGACCGGGGATTAAGCACCAACTCGCGGATGGTGTATCACGCCTCCGAGTTGACGGCGCAACTTCCCAACCGGTTGACGACGAGGTCCCGTGTTTCGCGGTACAATGGCGAGAGGAGGAGCATATCCCCCGCCAAGGTACCGTACACTGGGAGACCCCTGTCGACCCGGGGAGAGCTGAGCAAGCGTTCGCGGTTATACCCGGAGAACGCGACATCTCATCCGTAACGGTGGAAGAGTTCCTTCGGGAGCAGGCCGAGGACCCCTTCTGTAGGGCGGCCGCCGAGACCGTGGGGAACCCAGACTCGCGCTACGACGTCGACCGATACGGGTTCGTCGTCCGCAAGTCCCCCCTCGATGGGACCCTGCAGCGGGTTGTACCGAAACGGCTCAGGGCGAAGATATTGTACCTCGCCCATCATCCCCGCCTGGCAGGACACCCGGGCGGTACGAGGATGTATTATACCCTCCGGCGGGAATATTATTGGCCTCATATGGCCAACGACGCCTTCAGTACCGTACGGAATTGCGCCTGGTGCGCGGCCGCCCGGGGAACCCTGGGGCGGCATCAGAAGGACCTCAAGCTATTCCAGCGGCAGGGCCGCTGGATTTCGTCGTCATGGACCTGCTGGGTCCTTTACCGAAGACGGCGCACGGGAATCGCCACGTGCTCGTCATGACCGACGGGTTTACGAAGCTGACGCGCAGCATCCCGTTACGGACAACCACCGCGTCGGTCGTGGAAAACGCCTTCCTGGACAATTGGGTCTACGTATACGGCGCACCTCGTTACGTGCTAACCGATAACGGACCACAATTTGCCGCCAAGTTCTTCGACGCGGTGTGCGCCTTGCTGGGGGTGAGGCGCTACCTGACTACCGCCTATCACCCCCAGACAAATGGGCAAACCGAACGGTTCAACCTCACCCTGGTGCAGCGCCTCCGACACTATGTCGAGGAGCATCAGAGGGACTGGGACGAGTACATCCAGCCCCTGACCTTCGCGTATAACACGCAGGTCCACTGGTCGACGGAGACAACCCCGTTCGACCTGGTGCCGACGCGACCACCGTCCGGATTGGCTGTAGTGCAATGTGCCTGGCAGGCCGCGAACACAGTCCGACGGTCAAACAAAAAGAAGAAAAACAGCAACAGAAACAACCACTGCCAATGGCACGCGCTACAGAGCGTTCGAGACTCCCTTTCCCCTTGTGGGGGCTTGCGGCCCACGGTAGCTCGACTCCGACGGGGTGGTTAAGGAAAGATACCCGGCCCGGGAGGATAATGGTGGTAGAGACTTGTGAAGACTTGAGTGCTCGACGAGTGCGGGTTGGGCTTGTCTACGAGAATGTAACCGCGGTTCGCTGGGTTGTAAGGCCCATGCTCGACGACCGTCTTCAGCACCTTGGGTATAATTCAAGGTCTTCGACGGGGGCTTGTGCAGCACTACCCGACGGGATCGTAACCGTGTAGCAACGCTACTACCGACGTGTTGCCCGATGGCTAAAAACACCCTCACCAGCGCGATCGCGATCGCGGTAGGCGGTACCAACTCTGTCTTATACAGTAAGACCTTCGACGGAGTCGTCGTTACAACAGCCTTCCTACGGAAATTGAAACAGTAGCAGCGCTACACAACGATGGCTAAAACACCTACACCGGATCGGTCGCAACCGACTCCAATGGAACCAACACAATTAAGGGAAAAATAGGTGTAGAGATAGAAAAGGATAGGAATTAGAGATATAAAAGGTAAAAGGATAAGGACAAGGAATGGGACCCCAAGCAATAGAGGATGTCGTTAGCAGCGTAGAAGGGAAGCGCGTCGCGTGAACGGAAGCGGTCTTCGACGAAGGCGAGATCTAACTCCGGCAACTCGGGTTGGCTTTATTGACTTGGTCGGTCAAAGGGCTAAATTATATAGAGCGCCGCCGGGGCGAGTACAGTAGCTCCCGACTCTAGATTCTAGATCCAATTAGTAAATAAATTAAATAATTAAATAATCGTGCGCTTCGTCGCACACGTGTGTCCCCCAAACCCGGACTACATTACCCAATTTTTTTCCTTTTTCAATTCTTTTCACCCCCCTTTTCAGGTGCGTATTGCACTACATATCCCCTTCCGAGCGTTCTTGCACGCGGCCCCCTTTCCGTATAATCTCCTCACCGTCTTCCTCATACCCCTACATCGCCACTTCCGGTAACCTGCCGGAGTGCAAGAGCAAGACGAGCCTGATGTTTCCTTCATCCCCGAGCCATACGAGGGGTGGTACCAAACGTAAGCGCCACGGCGTGGGCTTTTCTTCCACTTCCCCCGACCCTCTAGGTCTTCCTTCCATCCCTCGGTTACCCCCTGATTCCCCACACGCCGGCCCAGCTCGTCCGCCTTCTCCTACGGCTGTTCCGGTTGCCGCCCCCTTGTCACCAATCGTCGACGCAGTCCCATCGACCAGGGGAGGTTCGAACTCCCTGTCCTCTCCAGATGTTATCACAAAGAACGACGACGTCGCCAGCGTCTATCGCACATTGCTCCGTGCTTACGGACTAAACGAGGGGGCTCTTCGAGGAGCGTCCCTCACTGACCTGCGCGTAACGGGTGCAGCTTGTCGCCTCACTTCCGAAGGAAAAAATCCTTGGGTGAATCGTCCCATTGACCCGTTGCCGATCGTAGCGTCCTGCCGATCCGTGTTCGGATCATTGTCTTTTGAGGGTGTCGTCTCATCGCCGACACTTCCCTACATTCCACCGACAGTAAATTGCATTCCCTTTTCCTATCAACTTCCTCCTCTTTTTCTGCGTACCGTCAATGCGGTCGCTCCCTCCATCCCCAACTTCCTCCTTTTTTTCTCGCGAGTTCAGTAGGTCCGTTTCTCGCCTGCATCCCTCACTCGGGCAGTACTGACTCCCCTGTAGGTCTCTAAACGCGATCTGAATATGCGGACCATCCGGGTGATGTGTTCTGGTAGCGTGGGATCGAATCACAAAGACAGTTGTCTTTTCCCGGTGTGTGTTCCTCGATGTTTGAACATCGATATATCCTCATCCATGGTGGTACCGTCTGCCTTGATCGCCTTGGCGAAGTCCCCCTCGAGATCCATCTCTCCATTTCCTGCTCGTCAGCTTTGCACGCACAGAGTTACTGTACGTCTCCGTTTCGCAGGCTTGTCTTCTCATGCATTTTTAACGTAATGCTGACGACGTCCTGGTCGTCGCTTTGTGAGATTCACCTTCCGAACCCCCTTTGTGTGGTCTCGCGTAGCTGTCGAACAGCCACATCCATTCTCCACGTGCTCCCAAAAAACCTTTCTCTCCAGGTACGCCATTTCTTTTTTGTCGAACTGGACGGCGTTTGCTCGCGCGTCACCTTCGCCGATGTTGCGCGCGTCGCGGGGTCCTGATCTGCTTACTGTTATCTTCTGGGGCTGCTTGTCAACATCCCATTGTGGGGTCGCGTCCTCTGCGTCTACACAAAAATAATAATGATGATGGAGAAGGGAGGGGGAACGAGGTTATTGCCTCAACTGTATTCATTCTGCGCTTACCGGTTAGCAGAGTTTGCTTGCCTCGAGCGGGGGGGGTAAGGGGTATCAAGACCTCAATCTGTCTTCCTCTCCTGCTTGTCATCTCCTCGGTCTTAGTTCGACCTCTACGCGGGCGACGCCCTTGGCATAGCAAACCGGAGTCTCCTGTGGGGGTTTCCGTCAGCGTTTGGGGTGTTCACAAACAACCATCCTCAGTCGTAATTTTGGGCATTTGGGAAAGTGAAGGGGGGGTTTGGTTCTCAAGCTTCCTCCTCTTGTGATTTCCGTGGTCGCAAGATCGGCGCCTTGGGTCTGATGACAACAAACGTGATACGTGTGCATTTCCCAGCGAAGGCTGCTGCTTTCCTTAATTTTCTTTTCAAAATATTCTCACGGCCGCTTCACACGTGTGTCTCCGTGCACTTGTCTGCCGGTGGTTTTCATTTCTAAATCAATAGAATGACTCGTCCCTCGTTGTGTTGGCTTCATACAACATCCTCGTGCGACTACCTCTGCCGCCGGCATGTCGTGTCGTCACTTCCAGCGTGCTTCCGACCCCCTGGTCGTCTTCTGTTCCCATCTATGCTCCTCTTTGAATTCTGAGATACCTCCTCTTGATTCGTGCTCCCTTCGTACAACCTCCCTCACTTCCTGCCGAACCGTACTGTACGTGTGTACGCGAAATCGTCAGCCTGCGTTCCGCGTAGCAAAAATTTCAACTTCCCGCAACGCGTTCCCACGTCCCTCATATCCACCTCTGGTCTATGCCAATTTTTCCTCCTCTTTTTCTTGCATCCTACCCTCACTCGGGGGCTCAGCGTATCCCCTCATTTGCCTCTAACTCCCCCTTCGTTCCCCGAATGTGGCACGCTTGACACAAGTGACCTACGGATCGCATACTGTACTCAGTCGCGCCGTCGATCGTCCGCGGACGATCGATGATCAATGCCGGGGTCCCACGTTGCCTCGGTGTAATCGACGTCGCTTAGTTTGCGAGTTCCCCTAGCTCTTCTCTTCCTGGCTCGAGGAATTAAATTGGGAACGTCATTACCCCGACAAATGCACGTTGTCGTCACTCGACGCCGTCAATCGGGTTGACAGATCGTCGTGTCCGCCTTTCCTTTTCTTTTTCTGAAGTGTACGTTCTTCAGTTCCTCCTCTTTTCCAACTCGTCTGCCCTTCCGTCCACGTTAGGGACAACTGTCCCTGTCGCAAAAGGGTTCGTCGGGCGAGTTCCTCGATGGCTTTCATATGCCGGTTTCCTCAATCGTGCACGATTTCTCTCTCCTTTCTCAGCAGTTCAGTGTGATGATCCGCGTCAAAACCTTGACACTCAGTCGACTCTCGATCGTGACGAGTCCCCTGCCTTCCATCAGCATTCCCTTTTCTCTTGGGGTTGCGTCGCAGGCCCTTTCGAGCTTCGGCGTGCGTCATCCTCATCCGCCTCTCCTATTTGCCTGCCTTTCGAAAACGGGCTACAGTACAGTCAGGTTATCACGAGCATTGACATACATGAATGTGTATATTTTTTTTTCTGTCGTTGCTCGTCGATGATCGACCTTGTCGATCTTCTCTCGCGCTTGTTCATCACACCGGGCCCGTCATCGCGACAACCAGCTGGTCCCTCCGTAAAACGGGTTGCTTCGGAATCGCCTAACTCGGTGTGCCGCACGCGCGTAGGTGCGTGGGTCGCTCTTCTCCTCCACTTGTCGTCGCGTTTGTCAAAGCCACCGAGGGCTCGCCCTGCTGCCAGCCTTCCGATTTGGGCGGCTTCGCCTTTCCTTTCTCTTCTCCTTCTCGTGTCTTCTGAGCACACTCAACGAGAATCTCTGCAACACAAAAAAAAATAAACAAAGGAGACAAAACAAAAAACAACAACAAGAGAGAGATAAAACAGAAACAATCAGTGGGGGGAGGATACAGTCATGAGCCCATAAGTAACGTGTCCGTCGTGGAGGGCTGATCGAATATCACGGTCCGCTCATTTCTCCGCTTTCGTCTTTGTCCTGCTTCGGTGTCGCGCTCGTCCTAGTCAGCATGACATTATGTCATCACCCTCGTTAGCGCGGCACGTCGGGAAGGCAGAGGGCGTCCTCAGTATAATTTTGCGTTGTTTCGCGTGCTCTAGATCCTTTCACAGGCGGTGTTATAAACTAGGGAGGTTGGTCCTCCTGCTCGGCAAGCGTCCGTCTCACTGTTTCTTGAGCCTCATCAGCACCTCGGAAGCAAATGTTTGCCAAAGCCGTCGGCGGGTGCGGCCGTCACATTCTACACTGAATGTAAGAAGACAACCGTGGGGCGGCCTTGGGCACTTGTATCGTTGTTGTTGGCACCCCTCGCGTGCCCTTCGCTTACCCAGTAATTTTCCTAATCTTGCTTATAATTGCAAGGGACAGCTACGGCTCCTTCTGACTCATTTTCCAGATTGGTATCTCCTCGTGAACACTTCCCATTCTTCCGATTAAATTACACTTCGTGCATTCGAATCGTACGTCCGAACGTTAGCTCATGTCCTCTTTGCAGCAATGCGGATGCATACTGTACTTCATCATCCGGACTGACGATATCACTTTCTTATTTCTAGAAACCGTCCCTCACGTCCGTCCCTTAACGTACGGGTTTATGCAGGTCGCCTGCTTCTTTTCTCCTCTCATACTCTACTCACAGACCTCGCGTCCGGCCTCTTCTTGGCAGTAATTATCCAGGCAGCGCGCGCGATTTGCGCGGGTAAGGACAGCCGCTTCCTTCGCTCTTTCAGTATGTTGTCATGAGGGCGTTTCGCTGATAGTATCTATCACTTTTCTGCCGACGCATTCTCCGCAACATGAGCGTCCCTCTTGGTCTTCCCCCAGGTAGAATCCATCCCAGGGATCATGGTCTCTTGAACTTCGTCCCCTGAGTCTCACGATTCCCTCATCAACTCTCTTTTCTTCCTCTCGATCATAGTCCTCCTTCGAGGCCCTTCCAGCGCCTCGATCTCTCACGGAATTCTTCATGATGTGCCCTTCTGACCGCACTTGGTCGCTAAGTTGTAAATTAAACAAACACTACCATATTGTCACCAAAAGCGTTGACTTATCATTTCTTTAAAGAAAGATAGAAAAAAATTTCTATGGGCAGTCAGCTGCGTTCTTCGTCCCTTGTCCATCAACTACTCAGAGTCTCTGCCTCAAAGGGTGTCGCGCTCCTTCAGGCGGGGGTTCTTCCCCTTCGTTCAGAAAAGCGTCGGCGCCTCTGAATTTTTCTCTACCTTGCCTGATCTTCTCGTCCTTCGTTGACGCAGTGATTGGCATCTTCGTGGCCGTCGTCCTCTCTCGGGGAGCGCCGCACGCTCACTCGGGGATCACCAACCTAGATGCCTCCCGTGAAACGAAAACGAACACAAACACAAAACAAATAAAACAAAAACAAAACAGAACAGTTAAGAAAGTAAAAACGTAGGGTTTTGGTTATGACTCGCGTCTTCTTTTCGCGTTTTCACCAACGCGTTCCGTAGGGGGCTCATCCTGGTCTCGCGCATGCGGCTTGATGTGGGAGGAGTTGTTTCTTCCTCCGAAAATACGTCACCACTCCGCTACGCGGTAATTGTTCAATTGGCTCCCATGTCGCGTCCTCGCTCACGTAGCCATACCATTCTACCTTGAGAATTAATTTCCCATCTCGATATCCGTGGTCGACTATTTTGTCGATCACGTACTCCTGATCTTCAGCTCCTTCTTCGTGTTCACTGACAATTCCTTCCCCCTTCTGAAGATCTTCCAACTCGTCCTCTTCTGCCGGGTCTCTTGACTCGCGTGAGTCTTGCGGAGCATCCGCTAACGGTAACTCGGTAACTAGATCTTCAGGGTCCTCTCGCGGAGCCGTGTGTACATGAGGGCTACCCCCATTTTCGAAAACATTCCGTCCTTCTTCTCTCTCTGTCCCATCAAGGAACCGTAGCGCTTGTGTTAAGCCGGTGACCGGCGCGAGGTCCATTGGACTCGGGGCTAGTTCCACCCGGTATCGCGAAACGCGCTCCTCTTGATCGTCAATGGCGATCACGACTGTACCTTGATCAGACCTCTTCACTGCGTAGGGTCCCGTAGCCACTTATGCCAACTTATGTTTCGGCTCGGTGGCGGTGCCTTGCTCCTTTCGAAGGAATACGTATGATCCTGAAGGGATGTCATACTTCGGCTTGCGGAGCCTTGAACCGGAATTCCGCTTGTACCGTGCCTGTTCCTTGCGCAGACTCTTATCGGCACTTCTCATCAAGCTCTCCAACCACGACTGCCATTTCAGGTAGTACGCTCGATTCGAGCTAAATCCTTCCAAACTTGGCTGTGCTTGTAACGCAATGCTTTTCGGCGCCCGAGCTAACACCAGCTCGAAGGGCGCGATGTTCGTAGTTCGATGACCTTGCATGTTGTATGGGAACGTCACAGCGTCGCTAAATAAGTCCCAGTCCTTGGGATGCTCTCCAACATATTTTCGCAACGCGGACGCCAGCGTGCGGTTAAACCTCTCAACTCGGCCGTTGGCTTGCGGGTGGTACGTAGTCGTGAACACATTGCGTATGCCGAGAATTCTGCAGACGTTCTGAAAGAACCGGGCCGTGAACTGTGTTCCATTGTCGGACAGCAGCTTGACCGGCGGTCCGTACACGAATATCCAATGGTAACGAAGGCTTGTGCGATGTGCGCAGCTGATATCTTCTTCAACGGTACGGTTCGTGCCGGTTTCGAGTATCGATCGCTGATCACGAGAATATACCGATTTCCTCGTTTAGTTGTAATTAGCTCGCCGAAGATGTCGATGGGGACAAACTCCAGCGGAGCTTTGGGCGTGAACAGCTTCATTTCCTTCGTGTTTCTTCTTAACTTCACCCTTTCCCACGCACATGCGGCGCAATTCTTCGCGACTGCGTAGCAGTCTAGGGCCATCGTAGGCCAGTAAAAATATCTTCTCAATGTCTTGTAAAGTTCCTGCCTCCCGGGTGGCCTGCCAATTTTGCGTGGTGGCTCAACCCAAGGACGCGGTCCCTTAACGATTGTGGTATTACCACTTGTACAAACTCCGCCGCGGTACGGCATAGAGTTCCTTCGAGTTCCTCGGTCTCCATGCTGAACGTTCTCACCATTCCGGCGTCCATTTCTTCCTTGATGCAGTTGCAGAAGGGGTGGACGGCTTGCTCGCGAATGAGCTCCTCTGGAGTGACAGCTTGGAATTGATTGAGGCGATCAGAGGCGGTCCCCCCTCAAGAGCGAGGATGTCGTCTAACGCGTCAAAACTGTCCTCGTCCTCCACTGTACCCTCGACTGGTTCGGCCATAAAGCATGGGATT
Organism: Chondrus crispus; assembly: GCF_000350225.1. Taxonomy (NCBI): domain Eukaryota; phylum Rhodophyta; class Florideophyceae; order Gigartinales; family Gigartinaceae; genus Chondrus; species Chondrus crispus. Next base: position 212,509 of record NW_005178685.1, on the reverse strand, counting down.
GCGTCGTCGATTTCGTCGACGGTTTCTCCTGCGGTCCGTAATCTTGACAGGGCATCAGCTTGGCTGTTCGCCTTGCCCTTCTTGTACTTGATTTCGAAATCAAATTTCGAGAGGCGGAGCCTCCATCGGATTAATCTCCCGCTGGGGTCCGTTACGTTCATCAACCATCTCAATGAGGCATGGTCGGTATGCACAATGAAGTGCTCGCCATATAGATATGGTCTTAAAGTCTGTATAGCCCAAATTACCGCTAGGCATTCTTTTTCTGATACAGAATAGTTTCTCTCGGCTGCGGCTAACGTTCTTGAAAAGAACCCGATGGGTTTACGTTGCGCATCCGGATGCGTTTGAAATAATGCAGCGCCGATTTGATAGTCGCTTGCATCGGTATCTACCGAGTAGGGTAGGTCCTTCTTCGGCAGCGCCAACACCGGTGGTGCCAAGATAGCGTCTTTGAGCTTATGAAAAGCTTTTTCGCATGGTTCGTCGAATCCTTCCAACTGGACCGATTGTTCTTTCGTCAGTAGTTGGTTTAGAGGATGCGCAATTTTCGCATAATGCGGAACGAATCTGCGGTAGACATTACAAAGTCCCAAGAAGCTCCTGAGTTGGGTCTGCGTTTGAGGGTACCTCACTTGTTCCAAGGCGGCTGTTTGCGCGGCGTCAACTTCTAATGTACCTGCCGAACGACATGGCCCAGGTACTTGATCTTTTCGACGAAAAATTCGCACTTGCGAAGCTTGAGCTTCACACCTGCCTTCTCCAATACAGGCAGTATTTCGTCAACGTGGACGACGTGCTCCTCCCAGGATTTGCTGAAGATGATGATATCATCCAAATACACCAGACAAAACTTCCATCGGAACGGTGAGAGCAGTATATCCATGGCTCTCTGAAACGTCGCCGGCGCGTTGGTAAGCCCGAAGGGCATTCTTGAAAAACGGTAGAGACCTGAGTGACACGAAAAAGCTGTCTTGTCGAGGTCCGCTTCGGGAATAGGCATCTGCCAATACCCCGAAATCGCGTCCAACGCGCAGAAAACCTTGGTGTCACCAAGCGAGTCCAGACACTCATCCATGCGCAGTAAAGGGTACGCGTCCTTCACCGTTATCGCGTTTAACCTGCGGTAGTGTACGCAAAAGCGCATCGATCCGTCCGGCTGGGGCACTAATAAAACGGGCGACGCTCATTCTGACTGCGTCGATTCGATGACTCCTGCTTCTAACGTCTTCTGTACTTCTACGTCCTCGACCTCCCGAGCCTTTGGACCGGCTCGGTAGGGAGCTTGTGCGATGGGCCTGGTCTCCGGGACCAGCTCGATCCGGTGGACAGTGGTATTAATTTCACCAAGGGTCCCATCCCACATCTTTGAGTATTTCTTCAACATCCGTCGGAACCGCTCGCGCAGCCGTTCCGGCACGTGGCTCAGGTTGAGGTCCTCCACGTCCGGCGGTGGGGGCTTAATCCGCTGCTCCGGCTTCGACGATGCCGTCGCAGAGAGCCTACTCGACCGTTCTTCTGGCTGGTCCTTGCGCGCTTGATCCGACGGTTCGCATCATGTCTCGCCGTTAGGCGTCTTGGTAAAATTAGGAAACCTTTTCCTTCTTCCTTTCTTGAATTCCGAGAACTTCACCAATGGTGCTTTTGCTCTCGAGCACGGCCCTCGGATGCGGTAATAATTCTGCCACCACTTGGCCTTTTTGCACCCTGACAGGGTACGTCCTAAAATTCGCAACGAGTAAACGAAATGGCCTGTCAGGCTCAACCTGAACGACACCATTCGTGCACGTCAACCCGTGCCTTTCGTACAACGACGAGGACGGCTGAACCACAACCAAGCCCGCGCTCTTCGAGGTGCATTCCACGACGCGTTGCGTCCCTGGCTCGATAGTCGTGGCTCTTGCCACTTTTACCTTAGGAGAAATCGCTCCCCCTTTCTATCATTCTCGTCCTCTCCCGGGACGAGATTCTTCTTCCCTTTTCTCGTCGAGAACCGCCTAACTATCGGAACCTCCGAGAAATCCGCCAACTCAACCGTTTTCTTCCTTGGATAAATGGCTTCCACAAACCGGTCACAGTAGTCCGCGTCTAGAATTAGCGGGACTGCTAGTTTTTCGCATACAATAAATTCGGCTGCGCCCACAAATCTTCCAAGCCTCACAGGCATTTTAAGTGTGCAGAGAGTCCGGAGTGGCCTATTGTTCGCGTCGCCAATGTCTTGGGTCGATCCGTAGGACACCAACATTTCCATTCCTGCCGGAAGTTCCGACCTTCGAACCAAATTCCGTCCGGCACCTGTGTCCAGCACGGACAACACTCGACTCATCAATCCGACCGTTGGTCCAATATCCGCGTAAACTTTGTAGTTTTTTCGCGCAAGGACCACGGTCTTTTCAGGACATTCTTGTCGCTTAACTCTGTACCAGGGCCTACGAATTTGATCCATCGGACGATCCTTGTCTCGACTTAGAATTTTCTTGACAACAATCGGCTCCTTCGGCTTACCCCCTATTTCAACTACCTCCTCGTCGTGGCCTTCCCTTCTTGCTAGAGACGGGGAACGGGACTGAGTCCCGGACGCAGTACGTTGAACCTGCGCTTCTCGAGACTCCCTCGAGATTCCCCTCTCTAGTTTCCCTGCGGCTGCGGGTTCCTTCTCACGTCCGACGACGCGGGCCCCGCGGCGGTCCGTCTGAAGGGTTGGTTCGACCTCGGCGTTGAAGCACTCAGCGTGCTTGCCGTCTGCGAATCGAACCAATTCTTGACCTTCAGATAACTCGTCGATGGTATCTCTAATCTCTCCATCGGAGACAACGCCTCATAATTTCCCAAAACTCGGTGCATTTCCCGGAGGGAAAGAATGCACGTTGGCGCGGCGTGCCCCTTTTCGTAACAGTGATAGCACACCAGTCCGTGCTTCTTGACGGGATATTGCGGTCTAGGTCCTCCATGGGCCGGCGGCCTTCCTTGATGTTGCGGCCTTCCCATCCAGCCTGGCCTTCGAACCGTTGTACCCTTGTCTTCCATCGGAATGTACGGCGCCGGCGTGTGGCCGCGCCCCTGGAACATCATCAAGGGATCCGTGGGCTCTGAAAACGACTCCGTCGTGTATGTGGGCGTCGGTAAAGTTGACGACCCGCTTGCCCCGTAGTCCTCGTGTCCGTAGCCCTCAGATGGCTCAATAAAATTGCCTTCGGCTACAAATTCTCCTTCATAATGATTTTCGCTGCTTCCGTGCGCACTGCGTTCATCTGACGCGGAGATTGACTCTGCTAAGTGGACGGCGGCGTGACCTTTACGACCGGGATAAGAAGCCCTTGGCTTGTTCCCGCTTGTGCTTGTGGAATCCGCGCAGGCCAGCTCCATGACGATGTGAGCTGGCCTGGGCTTATTAATCAATTCATCAAGCGCTACCTCACTGATGACGTACTGGGGGTAGCGCACGATGACGTCGCGTCGGCTCATCAGAAGCCGCACGAGACGGAAAACGCGTTCGCGGATAGGCTCGAATCGAACGCGTTCAAGTGCACCGCGTTATTTACGGAGCAAGCCTTGGCTCATTATTTTGTACGCGGATTAGCTCCCGCGACGCGAGCAGCGGTGGCAGAGACCGTCCAGAGGTTGCCCGCGAACCAGTGGACGGACCTGTCAATTATCAGACGCATCGCGACCGCAGAAGGAACCACGTTTCGCGCCCGACGCGGACTCCCACTGCCGGACCCGAAACTGGCAGCGAGGGGAGGGAGAGCCGCCAGGTCGAACGCGACGAGCTCCCCCGCCTCAGCCCTCCACGTTAACGAGGAGGATTGGGAAGGTAACCCCGTCCTCGTCATGAGAGGCGGGGAGGCTACAGGAGGCCGGCCGTCAACGCTGGCGTCGACGGAGACCACGGGCAGGTTTGCCACCGCGTTCGGGCGTACCCCAGCGGGGATAGGTGGTCCGGACCACCGCATCGCGGAATTGGACATTTCACGTCAAGGAGGGGGACAAATACCTCCTGTGTTCCCCGGCTCACCGAGGAAGAGGCTCGTCAGGCGGCGACCTTCGCCTCAGCCGACGGGAGCGCGTACGTCTGCTGGCTGTGCAGAACGAACTGCCATGCCATGTACGCGTGCCCCTTCCTCGCGCCGGAGCAGCGGATGTTTACGGCGTATCGAAACTACCGGTACCAACTACAGACGCGTCCAGCGATGAGGAACCTCCTCCAACAGTCGGTCGCTGGTGACCGTGGTCCGGGTTCGGGCCACGCGAATCGCCCCCGAGGAGGCGTCCGTTTCGCCCCTCGCGGAGGAGGATACAGGCGCGAACAACGCGATTTCCGACAAGCCGACACGCGATACCCGCGTTAAGATGGAAGAGGAGAACGCGGTCGGTCCAGATTGCCGACGGGGGTACCGAACGCGATAATGTACCTCCAAGACTGAGCAGGAGATCCGTATCCCCTGCCCCTACAAGAAATCGAGCGAGAGCCGACTCTCGCCGCCCCCCAGATTTTACAACATCCGAACGTTGAAAATCAACCCCGCGAGGTACCCGAGTACTTCGCGGATGCTGCCGTTCCAGAGTGGGTAGGGCCAGGCCAGCCACTCGAATGGACGTCCGGAGCCGCGTTGGCTACACATAGCGGCGCGACTAGCACGGATAGTTCAGGTAGCTCAAAAACGCGTAAAGGCGGTCACGTTTACGCGGTCACGTGAACCGTCTCGCTCTTATACTCCCGACCCGTCCATATACCCCTATCAAGGGCGACGTGAATATTTACCGATAATTTTTCCCCTCGCCGCAACACGAAGTCACCGAGACCCCCGCCGGTCCGGTGCAAAAACAAGTATTTAACAAACGCGAAATTACCGCGACTTCCGTAAGCCCGGTACCACCCCACGAACGCGAATATTTCCCGACCTCCGGAGGTCAGATGCCACGGATCCGCCGTGAGGGCACCAGGGCCAGCGAGAGCACGGTGCAAGAAGAAGAACGCCACGTGCGCGTCGAGAAGGCGCCGCGTGAAGAAGTAACGCGTGAAAATCGCGTGGGCTTCTCCTTGGGCCCAAGGAGTCAAGAGCCGAAAGACGAACGCGAGGCCTCGGACCCCGACGGTCAAGGAAGAAGAACGCGGAGAAGGGGCAAGACGCGACGCCGACGCCCAAAGCCAAATGACCTTGAGCGAACGGCCTCGCCTAAGATCGTCGAGGGCGTCGTCTGTCTGATGACGTCCAAGATCTACAATATATTGGGATCGATAGCTACTGAGAAGAACGCGTTCACGCCGTACACTATCGCCGTCGATACGTGTTCTGGCTACAATCTGGTGAGAAAGGCCGACCTTCCTCCCGACTGGACCCGACACGCAATGCGCGACGCGCCATTGCCAAGGCGGGCAGGAGCAAACAGCAACCCGTTGAGGCTGAGCGCAGTGGTCCGTTTGGTTGTCCGGATTCGGAACACGATGTTCCGAGTCCCGTTCGTCGTCGCGGACCAACTGGCTGTTCCCGTGCTTCTGGGCACCGCGTTCATTGACGCGCATGTCCGGAGCATCGACATAGAAGCCCAGAGGCTCGAGCTCCGGCATGGGGGCGCCGTGGCCATCGTGAACGCGAAGGGGGAGCCCCCTCCCCCTACAAGGCGACATGGACGCGAGACAAACCACGCAGAAGTACGCCAAGAAACCGAGCACCCGATTCGGGTCTCGCGCTGGGTAAATGTTCCCGCTATGTCGCAAGTTCGCGTTCCCGTTACGACAGCGGGGAGAGGCCTGGTATTTTTGGAGCCCAAGCCGTCGCTACAGCACCGCCACGGGATGCGGCTGACCAACGGTGTCGCGGAAGTGCTACCAAACCAGGTCTTCGAGGTTATGGTCGCGAATTTTTCGCGTCAGGTGCGACGACTGCCAAAACATACAGTCGTCGGATACGCGAAACGGAACCCTCTTGCCATCCTGACACCGGAGCGTCCGGTGGCCGAGGAGATCGCGCATGCGTTGCACATTTTCAACTTGGACGGCCAAGAAGGAAAATTAGGAGCAGGACGGCCTGACTCCACCGCGAATAAGAACGCGAACAAGAACGCGGACGAGGAGCACGCGGGGTACCAAAATTTCGCGGAAGATACAGGACGCGTACAATATAAGGATACCAAATCGGACGCGAAAGATTGGGAAAAGGAAATTGATCTATCACATGTGAAGGACGAGAAATTACGCGTACAGGTGCTTGAGATGCTACGCGAACACTCAAGTTTGTGCAGAGGGTCGCTCGGAATGTTCCGAGCGACGGAACACCGCATCCCACTTGAGCCCGACACGAAGCCGATACGCGCCATGCCCTACCGCGAAGGGCCCGCGATGCGTGAAATGGTCGCGAAAGAAGTGAAGAAAATGTTAAACGCGGGAGTGATAGAGCCCGCGAATACGGAGTGGGCGTCCCCGGTTGTCCTTGTCCCAAAGAAGGACGGTAGTTTACGCTTCTGTGTGGACTACCGTCGCTTGAACGCAAAAACGCTGGCGTATTCATATCCGCTTCTGCGTATGGACGACTGTATTGATTCATTGGGGGACGCGGCTGTTTTCAATACGCTGGACTGTAACTCAGGATATTGGCAGATTCCGGTCGCGCCGGAAGACCGCGACAAAACTACCTTTACCACCCATATGGGAACATTCCGACATTTGCGAATGCCATTCGGTTTACGCGGAGCTCCAGCCACTTTTCAAAGCGCGCTGGACATAATTCTATCACGCGTACGATGGCGGATTTGCCTAGTGTATCTAGACGACGTTATTGTCTTTTCGCGTACGCACGCGGAGCACGCAAAACATTTGGACGCGGTTCTGGGACTTTTGAGAAGCGCCGGCATTTCTCTCAAGTTGCAGAAATGCAGCTTCTTTCAGCCACGCGTACACTACCTGGGCATGTGATATCCCTACGGAAGTTAGGCGTGGCAGAAACTGCAGCGGACGCGTTCAAGACTTTTACATTTCCCGAACGTTGACACAAGTCAGGTAATTTCTCGGGGCATGTAATGTCTACCGCCGCTTTGTGCAGGGGTTCGCGAAAATCGCGCGCCCCCTCAATGATATGACGCGGAAAGACGCGGATTCGGACTACAATAACCCGATCGCGGCTCAAGTTCACGCCTTTGAAGAGCTCAAGGCGCGGATGATCGCGCCTCCAATTCTCGCGCTCCCGCGATACGGACGGCCGTATATGATTGATACTGACGCGAGCGCGTATCAACTGGGATGCATGCTTTTACAAGAGCACGACGGGACCCGCGATTGGCGTCCCGTCGGCTATTGGTCCTATTACCTCAACGATAGTGAGCGGAACTACAGTGCGACTGAACGCGAATGTTTCGCCGTGGTGTGGGCCGTTCGCACACTACGGCCCTACATTGAGGGAACCAAGTTTACCGTGAGGACAGACCATGACGCGTTACGATGGCTGATGTCCCTCACGCTCCGGCCGACTGACGCATTGGCGACTACGGTTAGCGGAGTATGACTTCACCATCCAATACAGACCTGGACGCGTTCATCAAGTACCCGACGCGCTGTCGCGTCTCATTTCCCCCAGGACCGCCGACGATCCTCGGAAGGCCGTCGAAGTGGATGACGACATTCCTACCTTCGACGGCACTACCGTACGCGATGTGTCGGATGAACTACGCGACCATACGTGTACCGCCAAATGTGACCACAAGAGTGACCATGTGTTCGTCACAACGCGAAACCAAGCGGGTAGCACGAGAAAAACGCGTTCACGCAACGGGCCGGTGGGCGACGAAGAAGCCCCAGCTTTACAAGGACGCGAAGACCCATGGGCTGAGATAGAAGAATTTGACGCGGTGGATATTGAATGCGCTCAAGAACCAGGAATTGACGCGTCAGGGTGCCAGGTCGCTCCTCCGCAGGACGACCTACCAGCCCCTCTCACCATGGATGAGATAGCCGAGGAGCAACGCGTCGAAGATTTCTGCCAAACCGTGCTGGCCCGACAATCGGAAAGTCGCGACTCCGCGTTCTTTGAGGACCACCAAGGGGTTTTGAAGCACAAACACCCCTACGACCCTGACATAATTCAGGTGGTGGTCCCTCAGTCACTACGAGCGCGTCTGCTGCGGCTCTACCATGACCCGGCAATCGCGGGACATCCGGGGCAGAACCGCATGTACCACGCGCTCCAACGCAGGTATTACTGGCCACATTTGGACGCGGACGTGGCAGCAACAGTACGCAGATGCCGGACATGCGCGAAGAATCGTGTCAAACTCCGAAAACATCTCAACCGGATGAGATTGTTCCCTGGTGCGCGTCCATTGGAAAGCCTCGCAATAGACATTCTCGGACCGCTTCCCAAGACCAAGGGAGGAAAACAATACCTTCTGGTAATAACGGACTGGTTCACAAAGTTAACCGAAGTCGTCGCGTTGAGAACAGTGACCGCGTACACAGTAGCAACCGCGTTTTGTGACGCGTGGGGTTTCAAGTACGGCATTCCGCGTTCGCTCTTGTCCGATAATGGACCTCAGTTTAACGTGAAGTTGTTCCACAGCGCGTGCCGGATCCTGGGGATTACAAACTTGTATACGTCCGAGTACCATCTCCAGACCAACAGCCAAGTGGAGCGCTACAACCGTACCATCGTGTCTATGTTGCGTAACTACGTCAACGAACATCAAGACGATTGGGATGTGTACGTGGGGCCATTAACTTACGCGTACAACTCCCACGTACACAGGTCTATGCGTACGACCCCATTCGAGCTTGTGTTCAGTCGACCTCCCCCAGAATTTTCGCTTCGAAGGACGGAGGGGAACGCGCCCCTTCCGGATAGAAAAACGCATCGCGCGGAGTTCCTCAAGAAACTGGACGAGACAATTCAGAAGGCATATAGCAGCCTGCGACGAACGCAGGCTCACTACAAACGCGATTTCGACAAACGCGTGAGACGCGTAAATACGCGAGTCAAGCCCGGAAATTGTGTCTACCTGAACCCGACGGATGGGGCGAAGACATCAAATAAGCTCGCGTCACCGGCCGTGGGACCCTACCGCGTCCTCGCCAATGACCAACGTACTATCACGATCGATCGTGATGGGGTCACGGAACGCGTGTCAGCCGAACGTTGTGTGTACGCGCCACCACCAGCGGACGCACTGTGAGCAAGCACGACCGCACCGAGTGACCTGGCCAACAAGGTCACTGCGGGGACACAGTTCGCGGTGGACCGTCTTCTCAATCATCGCGTTATGGAAGATGGGACTACAGAGTTCCAGATGAAGTGGGCAGACTACGAAGAGCCCACCTGGACCGCAAGGTCACATATCCCCGAGAAACTCGTCTCACGCTATGCGAACCGGCTACGCGCACGCACGGGTAGGAACCTCACAACTGAGTTGAACGCGGACGTTCAACCTTAAGGGGGACCCTCAACCGCCCTCAACCGCTTCTGGACTACCCCGCTCAGTATTAACTCGCAAGAGCCAAAGGACACGCGTCCCTCGGGAGAGCCGGAAATTAAGGAGTCACATGACTCAGGGCAAGCGATCGTGCGAGGCGGGCGAACGCGGACTGTATTTGCAAAAACGAGAAGGTCGAAGATCCCGTACTGAACGCGCGAACGAGACGTTCGACGTCGGAATAACACACGGGAGGAGGGGCAGCAGTGGGGCCTCAGACATGACAGGGAAGAAACTGCAACTCCACAAAACAAGGAGACCTTCCGCGAACACAGCAAGAAGCACAGCGCATACGCGCCGACAACCGCGAAAAGGGGCTCCGGAACTCGTCCCCTCAGACCGCATTAGGGGAGCCCTCTCGACCTCCTCCCCGGCGGAGCCACGACGTTCACTTGATGTCAAGCTGTCGCTCAAAATACTGGGGCGCAGAATATGCCTCGGGCATCCCATCCCAAACAGGCGAGCAAGAGCACGACGCGTTGCCGCACGGATATACGTACGCGAATGCAGGGCACATGGAACGTGCGCAAGAGGTACGGGTCACTTCATGGCGGGACGCGAGACGGTGCAACAAATCGCGAACTGATAAGCGGCGGAGCAGCAACACTGTACGCTTGCATACAGTGGCGACGCCGCCGTCGCAGAAAGAAAAATAACCGAAAAAAATGAAGGAAAAATTAAGGAAAAAATTGGCTGGGATGACGTGCGCTACGGGTTGGGCATGCAGGCCGCGCCGTACAGTGCTCGAATAGCCGTCGGGAGCAACACCACAATTAACGGAAGAAGTACCCCTACTGTACGCGCTCATCGTACCGGCGTCCATGCGGCACTTGCCGCATGATGAACACGCAATTACAAGCCATCATGGGACGCCCCATCAGCAAACGGCTCCCCCTCCCCTCCGTGAACGCGGTGCCATAGGGACGGATCATGAGCGCACGGGCGTGAAGCGATCGCGAAGGACGCGACTCGATCGCGCGCACAAGAGCAGAGCACGCGACTTTAGCGCAACTCGGGGCCCCTGGCCGCGAACCTACCGCGACCGTCAATCACCGTGGCGCGACGAGACCTACTGAACTTCTTTTTCTTGCGAATTGCGTGCGCGACCCCCCCCCCCCCCAGATAGGCGAAGAGCAGAAGACCGTCGCGCGACAACCAATATGAGTTACGTCCACATCCTTGGGGCATGAACAACGGGAAGAGAAGAGAAGAACCAGAAGACTGTCCCGCGACGACCAAAAGGAGAATCAACACCAGGAACAAGGCCAAATGGCCGTGGAAGAGATCAGGGGAACGCTGCAAGAAGATCGCGTACGGCGCGCGCGCGCAGTGGGAAAGACCCACAGACACCGCAAGAAACGTCGTGCTCGCCGCGCGTGATCAAGAAAGTCAACGTCGTCTCGCGGACGAAGCTCTGGTCGCGGCATAGGACGACCCCCGACCCGGTACCCTTGTCGGCCCTGATACATCAGTACCTCTTGCACACGACCACACGCGCGCCGGGACGGGGAAACGTACCCCTATATGATGCTTAATGGCACCCGCGAAGTACTGAGCATTGTGTGCACAAGGGAAAGGACTGGCCGGCCATGAGGGGCACTACGGACGAGCCCGCATCCTTGTGAACCGATTGGACGTAAGAAGGAGTGAGGGACGGTAACGACCAAGGTCGTCGCCCGGCCTCCGTCCCAAACGAATGACCGCGCAACTGCCGTACACGCCCCCCCGCCATCAGACCCAAGCCGCGCCTCACTAGAACGGCGTGTCGCACGAATCCCTTACTCACCGCCTCGTCTGGTAATGAGGGCGGGAATCGCGGGATCCACGAGTCGCACGAGCTCGCCATCACCGCAAGCGCACGGTCGGAGCGCCTATGCACCCCCGCTCGCTTCTATGAGCGCCACCCTCTTGAGAGGCATGAGGAACGAACCATCTCACGCGACATCACCAAGCTCCCCGAAAAGATCGTCCACGGCGTCGCTGCCTCGTCCTTAGAGCCCGTGCTAGCTCTCCACCTCCCGCCCTGCGGCGCCACAAAAACCCGTGCGGCCCTAGGAAAGATAGCAATTACGGCAAGTCAACCACCGCTGTCCGAGCCACATAGAAGGGCGGCGACGAACGGTTACAAATCACCGTCGCAGAGAACGCGGAGCTGAGGAAATCGGGGAGAATGAAGGGGATATTGGTGACGATATCCCTGGATACGAACTGAAAATCCAAGCTAGTGGCAGTGAAAACTCGGAGACTTCAAGGACATGCTGCCGAAATTCGTGCTAGCTCTGAAATCAGACCCCGCGCTTCCCCTGGACTATCCCCGCCGACCCCTAAAACGGCACATCCAGTCCGTGTGGGCGTGTCAAGGGGCGGTGATAGGCGTCGGATGTACAATATTGATGAAGTGGCTGACCGTGAAGCTGCGCTCTCGGGTGCAAAAGGGGAACAAAAGACCAGCAGTCTCGTTGAATCCCCTGTACCGGGGCAACCTCAAAACGCCCTCATATGAGGCCTTAGTTTGAGACCGCCCTCTTCAAGAGAAAGTTCCTCTTCCCCCCACCCGCCATCCACCGAACACGGGGAAGTTCCCCGTGTTCGGTGGATGGCGGGTCTCTGCGCGAAGATAATCATGATGACGCCGCACTCTTCGATGGCTTGGCGCAGCGGCTTACCGGACTCCCGCGTCGAGCACCGGAACGTTGTCGAAGGAGTGGGCCTGATTGCGATAAAACCGGAAAAGCACAGGTCGTCAAGGCGATCGAGAGCATCGCCAATCATATCACTGTCCACCTAAACGAGGAGGAGACAAGAAAACATTCTCCCACTGGTTAGAGCACCCTTCAGTGTGGAAGACCAAGATCGTGTCATGCGCCTCGTCATGGCTAGGATGCCCTCCGAGTTTTTACAGCAACTTATTCCGTAGATGTTTGGCTTTTTGTCCGTGACGAGCAGCAATCCATACTAAGAAACCGCATTCAAACACCCCCGCCGTTAAATCCCGCGGGATGAGGTGCGGACAGTTGTCGGCGCGATAGCTGAACGCGTGCAGAAAGGTATGACCGATCGCATCGAGGCGAACACTTCGTGATGAATTGAGGTATTGCATCCAGGAAGAGGAGGAACACGCTGGGCCTCTTGTCGTCGGAGATCTATTAATGACCGGGTTCATAACGCAAGAAAGGGAAAAGATGCCTTTACCATTGTCATCCACGCGCTAACCGCTCTACTGAGGGATGACAGGGCCACGTAGTCAAGGATCGGCCTTGCCGACGGCCCCTGCCGAGCCCGCTTCATAGGGATCCGGGGGGCAGTAGCTGGGGTGACGAGGGACCTCGTTCACCTCGGCGTAGCTCGGGATATGCGCGTACGGATCGCGTATCGGCTCCCGCCGCACGGGAGTGGGGTTCGGAGAGAGAGCACCATCCTCGCGAGAGGACGTCGCCCGACTGCTGCGGATCGCGTCAAGCTCCCTGCGGTACCGATTGCGGTCAACGCATGCACGCTCGTACGCGTCCAAACGGTGGAGACAGTCTTCTCGGGATCGCTGCAGTTCCTCCGTGATGCGCTGCAACTCAGACGATAGACGATCGCATTCGCCACCGCGGCGGTGTGTGTCCTCTGTCCGCGCCAAGAACCAGGTCGATATCGTCGTCAGTAGCTCGCCGACCGACCAGGCGCGGTCCCGTAATTTACCAAGGGCTCGAGAGAGCTCCGGTATGACCGCAACTTCGCGTAGAGGAACTTGAAGGAAGCGCACTTCGGCCTCCCGAATTGGCTGGGACACTGTTGGTATCAGGGGTGGAACCGGGGGCACGGCAGGGACCGGATCCTTCATACAGACAGGAGCGGATGGCGCGGCAGCGCGTAAAGGGTTACACCGTACGAAATCCGTGGTCGGACTTACCGCGTCCAAATCGCGGTACCTCTTCCGTCGCGGCTCGCGAGCGTCGGAACCCACGCCGCCGAGCTCCCCGCACGAGGAGGGTTGGACGGACCCGATTCGGAACGGGAGACGAACGCGTCGCTTTGGAGGTCGTACGGCAAGAACGCCGCCCGTTCACCAAATGTGAAGTCGGTCCACAGGCGCCGAGCTGCCTCGCCGACGCAAACGGCTCGTTGTAGGAGGTCAAGCGCGGAGCCGAATGTCCAGAGGAAGTGAGAAGAGTTCCACTCGAGAGGGTGTAACGCTACGTTCGGAAGCCCTACTGCAACCCTCTCCAGATACGCGAGAGTGACCGGGGGCTGGATAAACACCCGTCTGTTGACGCTGACCACACTCATTATGGCGCTCGTGAGAGACCAGGCCCATTCGCGTTCGTAATTATACGCGAGGAGGGCATAGGCAGGATGTCGACGGTCGACACACGCATACCCGAAGTGTTTCAATACGTAAGGGAGCAGCGGGTGGATACCCAAGGAGGGAAAGGACCCACGGACCGCGTCGGGCAGAGAAGGGATGTCGAAGGGGGTGAGACGCCCTTCGAAAGAAGCCGACCGGAAAAGGCGACCGTCGACTTCATCTGCTCTCTTGTATGCCGCCCAGTCGTGATGCGCCACTGCGATGCCGTGGAGACGCATCAGCGAACTCGCGGACTTTTGTAAGGATACGCGGGACTTGGAGTACGCGTAAGGGCGAGGGCACACGTACAACGGCGTGACCCCTGACAGTACGAACTGCCGTGGTTCGCGGCGGGGGCCACAGAACATGGCGGACGTCATGCGGTCTATATATTCGGCCTCTGCCGCGCTATACGCGAACGTGCAATCACATGGGATCTCATCCGGCACTTGATACGCCGTGCCCCCACCCTCAGCCATAAGCCTTCCGAGGGCCGATGTCGACTCATCGACGAGACCAGCTTCATGAATCTTACGGATACGCCCGAGATCCGGGCGGAGACAAGCACACGTCAACAACTCCGAGACAGTGACCCAGACCCGCGCATAACGGCGCCAAGAATAGCTCAGCCGGCTGAGGGGGAGCGGCGCGGAACCCTCCCAGGGCACACCCAACCACCGGGTGGTGGACGGCGCGTCGGCGGCATCCCCAGCCGCGATATGGCCAGAGTCCCCGATCGACGACCCGGGGCAACAGCAACTCCCGCAAGCCCCGTATGACCCCTTCTCCGGCTGGTAGAAGGCGCCCACGGAGGCGGAAGCCATCGGGGCATCTTGTATACGCGGCGGAGGACCGCTCCCCCCGCCCGAAACGGAGGTCGGCCGGCATCTAGAACGACAGACACAGTACAAGCGCGTGAGCGGGTCTTCTGAAACGGGGAGCGGAGGCTCCCCAGCTCGCTCCCCGAGGCACTCGAGGTCCTCGTTGCGCGCTGCCCGGCGTCGTTGCCCGGCAGCATCGACAGCGAGATAAGAGGTGTGCCAGACGGCCGCAACGACGGGCCCGGACTGTCGAGGCGGTCGGGCATCTGGAACGAGGGAAGGGCGCGATGAGGCACGGGAGAGGGGCGGGTCAAAAGGAGACCGAAGGAGAACGCGTCAAGAGTGGTAAGCGCAAGGGGCGCTGTAGGAAAGGCACGCGGTCAGCTAGGGCAGGGACTGCGGCGCGCGGCCGGACAACACACCAGCCGCCGTTGTGGATATAGAAGAACCAAAAAAAAATCGAGGGCAGATTTGTACCCCACCGGCACGCGTTCGCATATGGCGGGTGCGCATAAGCTGCCAGGTGAACGCGTCATCACGGGCGCTGTAAAGGGCGTCGCGATTGGGGTCGCCCGGGCCACGGTACGAGCGGGAGGAGACGCGCCATGCTCCACAAGGCCACCTCCGCTCGCCCGTCGCAAGGGTACCAGGCCTAAGAAGGGGGAGACCTCGAGCCAGAGACCGTTAGCCACCGCCCCGCTGCGGATCTCATGACTCCCGCTCCTCCCCTTCGCGTCGGCCACGCGTACCACCGCACCCCCACCTCGCTTATTCTGTAAGAGCCGCCGCGCGACCTCACCCCGGCGCTACTAACAGCAAGGGCCGGGCTCTACTCCCTCACCGACTGACACAGAAAACCTGTATCCTCACAGTCTCACTCAGGTCGGGCATAATCCCCGAAACAAACGTTTGGAAGCTCCATCCGACCGGCTGCTTCCCGTTCCCTCGTCTCACTTCTTACCCCACACGTCGCTGTACCCACCGCGCTATGAAGATGGACCTGAGGACGCAGGGGAGAGGGGAGAAGCCCCTTGCGGTGGAGGGCTTCAACGTTCGCAGTGTCGGTGTTCCCGACACGGCCGGAAGTGGGAGCTGTCAGTAAGAGGGATCGGCAGAGGTGGATGAAGGTCGCTCGTAACGTCGTGTTTGACAATTCTGGCGAGCGTAAAAGAGCGAAGACCGGAGATGATGGACCGCACGTAACGCGGCCGGCGTTTGCACCGAAGTGCGAGTGGGAGCTAAACCGCAGAGAACAGAGATCCTCCTCGATGTGAGGAGGAGATTGGCGAAGGGGAAAGAAAACCGATTGATCCCGTCGATCCGAGAAAAGCCCTTGCGTCAATGAGGTTCGGACGGAAGGCGCGCGGACGAATTCTGCAGGAGGGGAAAAAAGAAGGTTCACAGTACGAATGGACGAGCCAGAGTTGGGGAACACAAACGAGAGGTTTCACGCCTCGGTCGAAACGCACAATTGGGATAGAGTGAACGCGCTCGCGGCGTCATGCTTAAGTGCCTTACGCGAGGCCGGTGGCTAGTTGGCAAAGGCGGGATTGCGAGAGTGGGAGAGCACGCGTGGTGGGTACGCATGAGGACTCGAATCGCCGTCGTGGACTATAACCCCCCCCGCGCGGTACCAAAAGAGTGAACGCGGACGTTCACCCTTGAGGGGGGGCTCTGTAGCATAATCGCGAGGACGTTATTTGAACGCGCGGGGTGACTACTGTACTCCCGCAAAATGCATTACAGCGCGCACACCCGCGCCTGTAAGTACGCGCTTGCTGCTCGCTGTGCACGTGTACAGCGTGACGATCCGGAGTAAGGCGCGCGGGCTTACCGTGTAAGGCGCTACCTAGATACTGTAGTATGTTATGATAGATTATTTACTTGTATATTAAATGACAGGGCGACCGGCGCCGGAGGGAGGGGAACGACAAGCACGGGCTTGGTACCAGATCATCCACCGCAGGTCTAACCCCGTCCGCTTATTCTAGACGCGTTCACTAAACGCAAGCGCTTTAACCATGAACTAACGCGGGTAGCGGTCTCGACACGTACGCGAGCGAGCCGGATCCGCCTCCGCCCGTCGGCGCTAGAACGCTAACTAGCGCCGCCCCGGGGCGTCGAGCGCGTCGATCCACCCCAACGCGTACGCGCCCGCGTCCGCTCCCCACCGCTCTACCACGCTACCACCGCCCGCGTATGTTCTGGTGTTTGTGTGTTTTTCTCTTTCTCGCGTTAACACAGGCCTTACGCGAACCTAGCTAAACCCCCGGTCGCGGTGGGGGTTTATGCTACATTGTCACGTCGCGTATGCAGCAACGTGTTCGGGACCTGCGTGTCAAGCACATCATCGACGCGAACACAATGCTCCGCCAAATCTTGAAACTCCCAATGAAAATCACGTGCCTCAAGCCGTCAAGTATATCCGGGGCGATCCTCATGAGCCTGTCAGACGCTTCACACGGCGGCAGTGAATTCGACTATGGACAAACGGGAGGGATATGCGGACTCAAGATCGACTCCCCAGCATGGAACGAACCGCTGTTCCATCCAATTTCGTGGACGAGTCACAAGCAGAAAAGGGTGACGTATTCCTCGTTCGGTGCCGAGATCCTCGCCTGCGCA
This sequence comes from Chondrus crispus, assembly GCF_000350225.1. Taxonomy (NCBI): domain Eukaryota; phylum Rhodophyta; class Florideophyceae; order Gigartinales; family Gigartinaceae; genus Chondrus; species Chondrus crispus. The sequence goes on along the minus strand of NW_005178685.1, from coordinate 195,274 downwards.
GACCCGGAGGACAGAGGATTCGACATGAAAGGCTCCTTCGCGTCACTGTTCCCAAACAAGCCAGTCAAACATGAGATCCTCGTCGACTCATGAGCCTTATTCAACACGATCACGACGTTGCACGAGTGCAAGGAATAGAGGCTCCGAAAGACCGTGACCCTCATCCGAAATGGGTTCGAATCGCAAGAGCTAGATTCAATCCGATGGATTCCCGGGACGAAGAATGTTGCCGACGCACTCACGAAGCGCAGCACAGAGCATGGCATCATCTTAGTGAAATGCTGTCTACCGGATTCTGGAAAATCAACAACGACACCGGCTACCATCATGAGTCCAAAAAATAATGGAAGTAGACGACGAGGACGATCTCGGTCGTCTGGGGGGAGTGTGGATCGTATGAATTGCACTATCGCCATGAATACAAGATACGCACCACACGTACCACCGTCGGGTGCTGATAGAAGGCGATGGCCTAATTGACTTATAGAACCTAACCCCGAAAGGGCGGCTAACATGACTACATATACTCTAGTCGCAAGAGAATAAACATCGAGGGGAACGAGGGTATCCTCGGCGGCATTGGTGCCGAATAACCGCGCTTCTATCGCTTAGCTAGGACATCCTCTCCACTGCGTTGCGACAGGCCCGTCCATCATTCCACGATCATGGACAGCAAGGCTGTCCCAAAGGGCCCATTCACAACCGTTCAGCTACGCCTTTATCGTCTATTACACTTCAGTGCTGCAAAGCTGTTTTGCAGCCATCCCCGAAACACCCAAACAAGAGATGGGCGGTAGAATCATAATATATTTGTTCGCAACTTTTGTTGCATGATCTAATGGTTAAGAACCTGTAGGTAGCTTTTATCTATTCCTCGACACAAATATGGCGAATAGGCCAGTACTTACACATCAAAGATGTTGGCAATGACTCTTTTCGAAAGTGAATTGTCAATCTGAAATATAATAAGGATATGGAGTCTTTTCTTCATATAAAGTTTAAGAGTGGTACTTTTCCTATGTACCTTCCACCAAATTTCTTTTCGGTAGATTCAACATTCGGATATAATTTAATTTGACACGTCATATAGAAGTAGGATCGATCGATGTTAAACAAAAGCATCCTACTTCGTATCCTCGCGTATTTCCGAATACGCTTGGAGTAGCAGCAGATATTTTAGGGATTCAAACGACCTTGAAGAGAGGCTCATTCTAATTAGTATCAGTATATCATTAGACGAATTGTGAAGTATAGGAACACATAATTCTTTGCTGCGTGTTATGCAATAAAGAATAGACGTATTCTCTAATGCCTCAGAGTTTTGTACAGTCTTTTGACTGGACGAGATACTAAATTCAGGCGTGATATCTATAGGCCGTAGTTCGAAAGGGCATGACCGTTCTATGCCTTGTAGTCTGATGCAATATTCGAATGTAGAGAAATTTAACTACGTCCTGGAAGAAAACGAATATGAGCTACGTCTTTGCAGAAAGGAATCTGAATACACAATTGCTCAATAGAGCTGCCGGGTAAAATGACCATTATGCAGACGAGTACGAAGATGTACTCAATATCAAATCCGTATGGAACTTAAATGGTGCAAACGGTTTTAATACGTTTCGTTCAATCAAAAATTGTGCTTTGTAGTATTTTAAATACTCGCATATATGTAAGCATATGCGAATGGAAATCAAAAGGAGGGCTGCCCTCGCGGCTGCCGCAGCCGCCTTCCGTAGACCAACGAGAAATTTCCGAGCCTGCTGGTTCAATAAATATATCAACTGCACCTTAAGCGGTTTGAAAAAGATTGAAAATCTATACAATTCCTTAAGTTTAAAGTCTGAAGAATATTATATACAGCCATTTACGGAATTTATCGTACAGCATATCCGTAACCCCGTTACCGTATAGCATTTAAAGATCTTTGAAGAAAAAGCTTCTGAAAGTGGGAAGAGGCCATACCGTATCAAACAAATATTATTCATGGCAGGGCATCACCAGTAGCATTTACGATTAATTACGCAACTAGAAACATCTTGAAGTACTTCTGAAGCGCAAAAATAAACTCTTCGTTTCACCGCAAGGGCCGAATCAACATCCATTTGATATGTAGACGTAACCTGGGAGGTGTCGACATATAAAAAGCGCAACTATTCAACTGCGGCCTGCGATGGATAATACAACTCCATCCATTCCTTCTTCCGTGTTCAAGTGGCATGGGGACCACATGTTGTATCAAGCCAATGATACAAGTGACGTGGTCGCTACCCGCCGCTTTCGGGCTCTATTTGGAACTGATCCAGAGACATGCTCTGTATTATTGGGATACATGCGGGAAAAGACACCACAAAAAGGTAGACCTGTACATTTGCTATGGGATTTGATGTTTCTAAAAAACCATCCTACCGAATATGTAAACGCGGCTATAGCAAAGACGGACGAGAAAACGTTTCAAAAGTGGAGCTAGAAATTTGTGACGCAACTGGGAGACTTGGATTCTGTAAGCTGATATATTTAGTTTGCTCAATGTGTGCGGATTATGCATGTATCTCTGGCTAACTCTAGTTTGGAACAGATATTTTGGGGACAGAGATATACTATATCTCTGTCCCCAAAACATCTGTTCTAAAGGTGGCGCACGTCTATTAGACGTGCGCCACCTTTAGAAGGATGTTGCATTTCTGTAGATGGTGTGGATTTCCCCATGCTGGAGCCGAAACCATTTGACACAAAATGGTATTCTCACAAGTTTAAGGGGGCAGGACTAAGGTATGAATTAGGGGTTTCTACAGGCGGAGGAGATATTATATGGATTCATGGGCCATTCAGTTGTGGCGTATTTCTTGACTTGAAAATATTTCGACTAGGATTGAAGGATACGCCTGATACCATGGAGTGGGCTATTTCTGATCATGGCTATTCAGATGAAAAGTGCAGAACAATTGATGACTTTGAGGGTGTAGAGCGAGACCTATACAAAAGGTGTAAGGCAGGCACGAAAAAGTGAATGGGCGAATGAAGCAATTTTCTGTTTTAGGGCATTGGTTTCGGCACCATCTCTCGTTCCACTGTCAATGCTTTATGGCTGTTGCGAATATCTTACAAATAATGATAAGTAATGGCGAGCCTGTTTTTAATGTATAGGAAATTTAGTACTGCATTAAACGAGCTGTCTAACATCGCGATAGATACACTGAAGCTGTTGTTGAATGGATTTAGTCGTCACGAGATAAACATGAACGCTCATATGAGAACGTATGGAGTCCATGCCATCTGGAAGAATTAATTTGTGCCGATATTATCATATGCTTCGGTTGTCCGTTTTAATTATGTGTCATTTTGAATCACTGGGGGTCCAAGTTTGTCCTTGAATTATGTAGGTCACAAGACGAAGAGAGTTAGCTCGACCGAGGTCCACACTGTCTAACAAAATATCTTTTATGATGGCATCTTAACGTGCGATTGCTTTTTGTTAAGAATGCTAAGGTAAAAGAAAGAGAGCTACTGTAGTCTTTCTAATATTGATCAAGACGCTCCCAACAGCCCTCAGGCTATTTATCAGATTCTTTCGCTAGAATGGGTCTTCCTCTGCACCCTCTATATGACATAAAATACGATTGGGAATGAAAGACTGTATAAATCACCGACATGCTAGTCCTGCAGAACAAAAGGGGTAAACTCATACCCTCTATTTGGCGCCTAAATGCAAGGCGTTTAGGGACTTTCTCGACGTCGGGGGGTAGACGATTGCGGAATGGTATATGGTGACGTGGATCGACACTATGCTGTTCGGATTGGAAACACCTCAATACTGTAACAGGGATGCAGCATATCGCCATTACTTATAAGTTTTAAACATCTGCGGTTTATTTTGACATTTGATTTGGAAGGGTCTGATTTTTCCCGCAGACTCCAGACAGTGTCGTGATAATTTTGAAAATTTTGCTATTCCATGTCCTAAATCGAGGGTTATAGCTCCAACTCGTACTGGCCAGAGTTACCCACCGCATATAGTGCCCTCATGTGTGTTCCGGGACCAGAAAGGGCCCCACTGCGAATGTTGCATGATTATTGGCAGTGCTTAAAAGCATTGGGAGATTTCATGATCAGTAGGCGAAAGGGGAAAAAAGTGTTGAATCAGTAGGCGAAATCGCTTTTTGACACTCCGAGTAGGGGAATTATGTCAAAACTGTCTAATCAGTAGCCGAATTACGAAATTGGACACAATCAGTGGGGGTTTTCCTCAAAAACCCAACTATATTTGTCAGACATTTGGGTTTCACGTACTGATCTTGTCGCCGCTGTCTAATTCCCCCACTCATCCCGACACGTACTGATCCTGTCGCCTCTGTCTAATTCCTCCACTCATCCCGACCTCTGCCCACAAACTCTGAATAACGCTACGGCTACGCGGTCGCATTCCCCTACTGATCGCCACTTAGTTCATCGCTTAAGATTAATGGGGAACCCAACTGAAGAAACGCTTCAAAGAATTAGTGCTATCCCGAAAAATACCTCTGTTCTGAAGATCTTCTTCCCAGAAAGCACAGAGAAGAGTGTTGCATTATCGGATATTCGACGTGCTTACTTGAGCGTCTGCCTCAAGGTCCATCCGGACAAAAATGGTACTGATAATATTGAGTTGGCAACTCGCCGCACGCAAAAGATATCGAAGTGCTTTGAGCTATGCAAAGAGTACGCTGAGAGCCACGCAAGTGGCAGTTCTTGTTTTATCCCTGAAACGATTACATTTTCTGGTTTCGAAAACGGGGACGATCTTCACTGTGACAGAGAACAATGGTCGTCGCTTGAAGGCTTCGGAGATGATTTCGATAACATTTTTGAAAGCTTTTTCCCCGGCGACGAAGGGGAATCGATTAGAGAAAAGTTTAATCGTGAATCGGATGAGCATCGTCCAAGTTATGCTTACGACAATTTGGATAACTCTGGGAAGAGTTCCGATGACAGCGTGAGTTTTGCCTCGGAAACAAAACAGCAAGATTTCACTGGAGCTACAATACAAGAAAAAATATCAACTTCTCGAAAGACTATATCCAAAACAAAAACCACAAGCTTCCATGACCGATCATCAACAGAATTGGAAATGTTAAATAGAGTGCGAGCCAGCAAGCTTTCTTACAAAGAAAGAATAAGAGAAGAGACTAGGCAAGCGATTGCGGAAGAGAGGAGAGCATCTAAAAGTTTGTGTCCGCAACGTGCAGTCGAATTAATTCCTGAAACGGTCTTGAAATGGATTCAAGGTGGAAATGCGAAAAGTATTGCCGCGCGCATACAGTCTTTCTACCTATACAAGGAGGTGTCAATATTCATCAAACTGCAAAAACAGTTTCTCTAACGTGCCGGGAACGTCATTGCAAAGCAAAATTGTGGTTTTCACGAAACCCAGGAACTGGAATGTGGAGATTGCAGGAGATCTAAGACAACTTGTCTGCATGTTCGGGAAAAGTTGTTTCAAGTGACAGAAATAGTGGGGGAAGTTGCGCGCCTGCCTATACTGCAAAACAAGTAGCACGATTCGTCCAGAACTTCAAGGAAACCCGTCAGTGACTACGAAATTTATCGTTTCAATTGTTAACGCGAAGCAGATTTACACCCGCCAGCCAGGTCTGCGACACTTTCGCGCCATAAAGATAGAATTATCACGCATGATGGCCGCCAACAGACTTGAAGAGATGGCTTGTATGGAGGGATATGCCTTGTTATTACGGGAACTGGTTCACTATGTGGAATATTTACTTGCTCTGCGGACGAAATGCGAGAAAATCGCGTCAAGGCCGCTAGGTTCATAATCCGTCAACTTAAGAAAGGTGGACTCCTTCCAGAAGAAGAAAAGTTTGATCACAGAATTGTGCAACGCTCCGATATTGTTGAAGGCAGGCGATATTATTCAGGATTTGTATTTGTTGCCAATATCGCTAGTCATTTCTGTCGGTACGGGAGGGCAACGACAGCAGCTGATGCCGCCCATTGTCAAGGGTGCGGACCACAGTCATATAGCACTACTTATGAAATTGTTGTCTACGATGCCAACCACAATTTAGTTCCTCTGCTATTTGCCCACACGGTTGAGACTGAGTCTGAAGAATCTTGGACTATGGTATTTGGGGATCTGAAAAACGTGTCAGGCTTTGATGTGACAGGTCGAGTTACAATTGTCGATCAGGAAAAGTCTAGTCATTGCTCTTTCGAAAAGACAATGGAAAATGCAAAACTATTCCTTGACCCTTTGCATGTTAAGAAAAACATGGCTAAAGCATTGGAGAAGGAAAAACGACAGGTCTCGTTCAATACGAGAAAGCCGTGCGCGCTACCTCACGTAGTGCCGTGGACGCGGTGAAACGGACGTATGGATCGAAAACCTCCGAATATCTCTCTCGATTTCCAGATACGGCTCTATATCGAGCATACGCCGTGCTGCAAGACTTGATTACCACTTCGCAGGGGGCCTAAAGCCAAATGAGTGCATCACTGCGAAATCAAATTCGAAGTGTAGAACCACACTCGATGTTACGAACTGTTCTTGAATTGCAGCGAAAGGCATTTTAAAACGACAGAACGTGGCCCTCAATTGTGAGAAACCTGTTCCCCCACACATTGAAAGACATTTGGCAATGTTGATCCATCGAAGTAGGCCCTATCAAAAGCATGTCAAGTTTTTAGATGGCACAAACCATATGGAAGCAACAGTAGTCAGTGCAGTTGACGGAAACAAAACCAGGTGGGTGGTTCTCAGCAAAGAGGAACAAGAGCCACCGTAGTGCTGTGCTTTTTCTTTAGACGATTCCATGTTTCCGTGCTGGCACGGAACAGCTGTGATATGTGAAAAGTATGGCTCAATGAATTTGTTCAAGTTTATTGGGGCAAGAAACTTGACAGTCGCGTGGAAGGAACAGTACGATGGAGTAATCTTTCCAATGCCAATTCAAGCAGATGTTGACAGAGTGATACTAGATGCCCAAGAGCAGGTCTTGTAAGGATCTTCAAAAATATACCAGTGGCTATTGCTCCACCCCGCGGGAGACCGGTCCGAAATGCTGGGAAACGGATGCGTTCATGGTATGAAGCAGGGCAGGGAGCTCGAAAACGTTCTTACTCGTGCTACCTGTGCCATCTCAAGGGACATACGGCTCGCAACTGTGAACTGCGTCAGCTCTTTAAGGATGACTGAGGTAATACATTCGCGTACTAGATATGCTTAAATTTGTTTTCGCCCATCAAACTTGTCACAGCGAATGAGTTCCTCTACTGATGGACCCCCATGTAATCGTTTCACCTACCACTTCTGTTACGGAGTGTTTTTGGCGTATGAAGAGGTTGTTTCCCCTACTGATGTGTTACTTTTCCGGCTTTCCCCCACTGAGTTGTTATTTTCTGGAATTCGCGTACTGAATAAGTCAAATGGCACGAATTCCCCACCTAGTTGTGATATTTTCCAAAAACATTTCCAAAGTACTCTCTAATGTCTATTCGACCAAATATTATCATACTGTAAGCCGACTTTTTCTTATGAACACTTTTGTAGCAAAGGCCAGCAGCAAGATGCCCCCCGCCCAGAACAAGCGTCGCGCAGTGTCCTGAACTTCTAGTTTCAAAAACAGAAGTTATATAATGTCTAGAGAAAACATATAAAACTTTTGTCCCCATATGTGAACTATCGGTCCGATAGACACTACAGTAATCCCCGGTACAAGAATATCACTTTAACCTTATGCTCGATTACTGTGACGAATTTTTATGCCCCTTTTCGGGACATAAATCCCTAGCTCCTCCAATTCTCTGAGTTAAGAGACGGGGTCAGGCTCATTCGACAGGCACTTACTTCCTGGTCACAAGAGTGCAAAGCATGTTCGGTGAAGTTGATCCTTTGATGAATGGCAGAATGTTAAACTTTTTTGTGGACCGTTTCGAGCACTGGGTCAAAAGCATCACAAAAAGTATTCAAAGTCGTGCTCTACATCTTCCTTTCCTATGGTAGTGTCTCATGAACGAACGAACAGTGCTCTTCGGAACGGCACATTTGTAGACAAAATATTGAGCTTTCCGAATTGTAGTGCCCTTCATCACCCAGGGAGTGTACTTAGGAGGTACAACATCAACAATAGTCATCAAACTCATTCTACAATGAAGGAAAATAGTTTACGAGTTCTATGTATCGCGCTGCGTAACACTACGTAAACTACAATCAAATGCCCGTTTCTCACTAGCAGTAGGTCTGCCTCTCTTTTAAGGTGTCCTTCGAGTGCCAGTCTACACACGCAGTGCATATAGCCTGCCTACACGCTCGACACCACTGTATTTGCCTTGAGCCCTTTCGCTTAATCTTGATCTTTCCGTCTTTCTCCCCCTGTAGTGACCAGGAACAAAGAACACAATAAGTGGAAGGTTCAGAGACCTTTTGTGTGCTATTCTTCTGTTCAAGCGGCGGGCCTTGTGCGTCCCAATGTTATTACTTTCTGAAGCGTTTCTAGTAAACAGTGGTTTGATCCTTCCAGACTTGTTATCTCCATTCTCATCAAGAAGACCTCCGTTCTCCTTACTATACGTCTCAAACCACTCCCTGGCGAGCTCCCGAGCGAAAGAGCCAAACGTAATGCATTGCGTCACTTTGTGACGCAGTGCAGCGTAACCCTGCCCATACGATACTTCAGCGTCCTCCAAACCGGGCAAAACTTGAGTTCTCCTTGCCACGTGAAGTCTGTATGCAACTGCAGCATTATTAATCTGCATAGACAGAAGACGTGCTATGATAGAAACCACCGGGTGTTCGCTCATGTTGCTTCTAGCCAGAGTTCTCAAATATCTAGATATCACATGTACTCCACCCTTCAGGTTGTTCCAGTATACTGCTGGCGTCAGCCTTATCGTCCTCGAGGGTGGAATAGGCTCCCTTCGACGTAGCACTTCTCCTCTTATGGATTGGCTGACTCAGCCAATCCATAAGAGGAGAAGTGCTACGTGCTTTTCGTCATACTACGGCCTCAGAGGCCGTAGTATGACGCAAAGCCGTATAGGTCGGACGCGTGTGACGTCTTGAGCATAACATCGTACTCTTTCGGTATGCTTTCCGTGGGTTTGCCAATCCACTGTAAGGCAGCCACTCGGACACAATCCATGGTGAAAGTATAGCAGTGTCTGAATGTCTCAGAGAATGACACCATACAAACGTACAGTATACGACCGTCTGTAATAGAGCCGTCTGTTCCGACCACATACATCACCTTGTCGATTGTCAGCGTGGCCGCATGGTGTAGAACCTGGCTTCAATATTGTACAGTTGGCACCAGCGTTCTGAACAATTCAGTAGACTGGGCGTTGACGCCCACGTTTTCCAGAGCAACCACAGAGCCATATAGTCCAGCAAGTTCTTTTGCCTTCTCAATGGTCCTGATCGACGTCATAGTTTTAACCTCTACTACATAGACGTCATGATCCCCTTCCTCATCTTCGGCAGACAGCAACGCGTCAGGGCTGTCGGCCAACATCGGGCATCGACAGTTCTCTAGAAGTCTTGTCTACCAGACGTGTTTAACCTCGCAGGCAAAGGTTTCATCCCAGTGAAAATTGGGTGAGCCTAGTCGTCACCTATACACTCCGCCGCAGTTCTTTAGAAACGCCGGTAGTGCCTCAACAATGTTGTTTTCATTGTAAGTTCCTTCTTGCATTCCAGTTGTCGCGACAAGGGGCTTCATCACCCATGCTTCAAATGAAGCCTCTCGAAGGGCATTGCACACACGCGGCGCAGCAGCCTGACTGCGCTGTTCTGCACTGCGGTCGTCATCATTCAGCCCGGAGTCCAGCTCAACTAAATTACTGGCTTTTTCGGCCTTCAGCTGGTTCACAGCAGCGACGAGCTCGGAATTCGGGACCCGTAGCTCCAGTCCCCTGTCAAAAGTGGACAACATCTGCTGCAATTAAGCCTTCGTGGTTGATGCATTGCGGGAAGGGGTCATTTCTGCTAGTCAGGTTGCTACTGTGCGGCGTGTTGAAGGATTGGGCCGGTCGGTCAGATTCATACCCAGTGCCCATGCAATTTTGTCCCACTTGTCCATGAGTAGTAACCACACGTCTTCCTCTTCGTCACTGAACGCTTGCACGCCTTCGAAGATTGTTCTGCCACGAAGCAAGGCAGCGAGACCTCTCATAGAAGCGACATAGTCCCGCACTACAGCGGCAACAAACCCGTGCCCAGTCCTCGACGTGAATCTAAATGCGCGCAGAAGGAACCACACCGGGTTCTCTGACTGCCAATAGGTTAGCGGTGTGACGCAGGCCAACACTTGTTCTACGCGGCTCTTACCGCTCGCTGGTGGCACCACTTAAACTTGGGACCTCGTGTGTCGTCTACTGTCACATTCGTTTGTTGCAGGAACGTCATGACCAATCATCGCCGAGTCCAGTTTCCTAGTGGTCGCCTCCTCTCGATACTTGTCGCGGAAGACGATAGTGAAGCATCTCGAAGGAAATAAAGATGCGTTGTTGTGAACAAGGGCAGCTACACGCCCAGAGCAACTTTTGCGATAGATGCAGGCCTCGACGGCCCGCCCCGCGCGGGTTCGACTACCACCGTTCTTATATCTTGCCCTGTACACGGCCCGACAGCCCTTCTCCGACACCACCATACCTTCATGGCAACGGGAAATCGGGCCGTCACCGAAAACATAGGCATACCACAAGTCCCTCTTGTGCGTGCCTAGAAGGCTAGCACCGAGAACCTCAGACACAAAATGAATTGTCTCTTTAGAATTGTATCCTCTGTCTGCCGCAAATATGGCGTCAGGCATAGGACGTAGAGCCCCTGTAGTAGATTCCCCTTGCAGAAGCTGAGACAATCTCTCCCACGTATGCAATAGCTTCTCGCTGCTACGCGAAAAGTGACATGCCAGGAAGAAGGGATTTAGAGCACTGCATAATGCGTTCCCAACAGGCCCGAGTCCTTTCTTCGGGTTGTTTAGGTGCTTTAAGTAGGTGAGATCGACTACTGCTTGCGACGCCATTCTCATATGGTCGTCGTCGAGAGGTACTACCTCTCGACTACTAGTAGTACGGTAGCGTTGGGAACATAGAGAAATTCTCTGTTAATCGCCGCAGTCTCCGCTTCGAGCTCTGCAATGAGAGTTGTAGCCCTATTCGCTGTGCGGGACCAGCCCGTAGCAGACATGTCGTAGGTGCTCCTTTTTTCCTTTGTGCCGCAAAGGGCACCCCACACGGATTGGTATCTATCAGTTTTGATTCCCGTTTGAAAGAAAAAGTCACCTTTAGAAACGTCACAAAGTGTGGTTGCTGATTCTCCATAAGCAGCACAAAGGACATGCAAGATAAGTAGACCCAACAGCTCTTCTTTCGGCGTGCCTGCCTTCCCCTGTTGGTACAAAACACGATTTGCACCGTATCGTAACTTCTCCAACAAACAGTCGGAAACGAATGTCTGCACGGAGCTCAATGGCGTCAAGTTCACTTCCTCGTTGCGTTCATCAAATTATTCCACGGTCCTAGTCTCCACATCCGCAATAATCTCGTACAACACTTCGTTAGCCTCCATAACGAAACGCTTCTCTAGCGTATCATTCACGTCATCCAACCTGACAGAGATCTCTCCAAAACGGATTTTTGTACTGCCAGGTGTCCATCCCCCGTCCTCTGTGCTTGCGCACGCGCTTCTATCTCTTCAGGCGTAACAGTTGCCCGAAGAGATAAATTGTCTTCCTCTTAGACGTCCTCCCAAGGGCCAACAGCAAAACGTTCATCGTCGAAATCGTAATAGATGTGACTATCGAGATCTTCACAAAGGGAGGCGCCAGACAGGGGAAACATTTGGCGATATGTGGTCAGTTGACACGCCATCATCGACAATAATATCGTCGACGCCTTCCGAACTGTCACGAACACCTTCTTCAGATCGCAAAGCAGTGCTACTCGTATCGTAGAGGTCTACAAACCCCAGTTGGTTTTCGGGGTAGTGCTGCTGGGCTGGAATTGTTGGCTGAGACTCTAGAGGAATAGCATCACCAGCGGCAGCCTGTATGTCCTCAGTATCTTCCCTTCCTGGTATTTAATGTATACCAAGCGTCTATCTTAATACTACAGTACAGGTATGCTGTAGTAATTTACTGTAGCGCGGGTCGCCCCGCGCTGTAATGCTGTCAGCCGTCGGGGCTGACAGCACACGTGTGAGACGCGTACTGTGCGCGCAGTGGTACGCACCACCTACGCGTGTACGAGTGTGGTCGCGTGTCCCCCGTTCACGTGGACGCACACGTGGACACGCGCGCGAGTACTGCGGAGCCTCGTGCTCTCGCCGTTAGTGATCCAAATCTAAATCAAACGCAGGTCCGTCGTTCTGCTACACGCCCGTGGGGTTCTGTGGCGGCTTCTCAAGCCCGCCTATGGAATCGTCGAGTCTGGAAGACTCTGGCAGCTGACAATAGAAGGTTGGATGTCTCGGCAAGGCATTGTACCAATCCCTGGCATGCCACAACTCTTCATGAAGTTTGGAAATGGACGTAATATTGCTCTTGCTATTTGCAAGGTCGCAGATGATTTCCTGGTAGTCGGTTCACCAAGAGAAGTCAACGACTTCCATGCTGCGCTTGCAGAACGATTTGAAGTTGGCTGGTTCGTCGTTGACCGCCCGCTAATCTTCAATCGCCTTCACATTTCGTCACGCAATGATGGTACAGTGCACATCGATATGAAAGAGTACATGGAGAAATCGAGTTTCCGGCGCTGTCTCGGGAACGGCAAAAGCAGTTCCACGAAAGAGCCATCCCGGAAGAATTCACGTCGTACCTTGGCTTGGCAGGATCACTGAACTTCCATGGTCATGGTGTCCTCCCGCAGGCTTCTTTTGCAGCAAGCTACCTCCAGCAAGCTGTAGGGAACCTAAGAGTCTCTGACTTGATTAACGGCAGTAAGCTCTGAACGAACTGCGGGGCTTGAATCCACAGCTGAAGTACTGTGCCCCCCGATGCTAGACAAGGACCCTTCGTATTTGTGCTTCTCCGATACTAGCTATGGTTCCACTTCATATGGGCACACCGGATACCTCTCCGGGATATACCTGCCTGCGGGGGGTGCCGGTGTGTACCATGTCCTTGATTGGCATAGCTGCAAGCAATCCCGAGTGGCGTTCTCGTCAATTGGATCTGAAATACTTGCCGTAGCAACGTCGACAGACCGTGGATCGCTAATGGCAGAGAGCCTCAAACGAGTGTACGGATCGGACGTCGCGCTTCCGTTTATCCTCACGGTTGACTCACACGGCTTGTACTCAACAGTGACGACGTTTCACGAAGGGACAGATTACCGTTTCCAACCCACAGTAGCACGAATGCGAGACTCATTCGAAAACGGAGAGATCGCTACGATGCAGTGGATTGCCGGCAAACTGAATTTTTCAGACGCCTCGACGAAGGGAAACTTGGGAAATGTTCCGAAATCTGAACAAGGTCATGCTGAATGGAGTGCTGGACCTTTGCATGTTCGACAAGGCCAAGCGGATCCAGTTTAATTAGTATCTACGACTCATCGATTACCATCCTCCTCCTTGTATGAGAGGAACCAGTGGTCAGGGGCTTCTTCTTTCGCAAAACATCCTTTCGCTTACGTTGAACTTCGGTGGATATTTTCCTACAACCACATGACGCTTGCGCTTCCCAACTGGCTCTTTGGTGAGGCGACGAAGCTCCGGAATGCGGAATAGGTCGACCTCATCACCAAGACAAGCACTCAAGGTTCCCTTGCCCATCCGTGTAGCATATCCTCCTCCTTAAATTAGATTTAGATTAGATTTATAACTGTAGAGCCCGAGCTCTACAGTACCTCAGTGCGCGCTCACACGTGTACCCCACGTGTACGGGGGCGCGCACACACACATGTATGACACGTGTGCTGCAAGCCCCGATGGCTGACAGCACTACAGTGCAGGCCGACCTGCACTACTGTAACGTTATGATAGGTGACTCTGTACATTAAATATGAGCGGACCGCCGGCGGTGGAAGACAAATAGCACGGACTTGTCAAGGATCCTCCACCTTGTTCCGACCGCTTACTTTTAGGTACTTCCGTCCGTTTTACCTAGGAGTCGCTCCGCGCGCGGGTTGAGGACGCGCGCAGCACGCCCACGAGCCGGCTCCGCCTCCGCCCGTCGGTACTGGATCGTCACCCAGTACCGCTCCGGGGCGTCGAGGTGTAAAACCGCTCGCGCGTGCGCGCGTCCTCCCCGATCCCGCTCTACCACCGCTACCTCGAGCCCGTGCTCAGTACCGTGGGTGGGCCGTGCTTCTCTCTTCCCGCCGATCGGGGTCTTTCCGAACTCTCAGTACTCACCCCCCTCGTCGTTGGGGGTGATTATACTACAGTGGTCTCCCGACCCAGAAGACTCTCAAGATTGAACCGAGAAGACCATCGTTTACCTCCGCGCCCGTACGCGTCGAGATGAGTGGCGAATATCCCACCTCGATTCGCTCCGAGCCCGCCGATGTGCGAGAGGCCGCGCTCCGCGTCCGAGTCGGCGACAGCGACGCTGGTCCTCGAGACCCGCGAACCGTCGCCCGACTTCTCCGAAGGATGCGCTCGCGCGATGTACGATCGCATCGCGTATTATATCGAAGATGTCCGAAGATCCCTCCGTATCGACGTCTCCGACAGCGTTTACGCCCGCTGTATCGATGAGTTGCGCTCCCTCCGCGAAGGAAGGTTTGAGCGCGTAACTCAGTCCTTTGAGAACCTGCGCTTCCTCGTCGACTAGCTACAGTCCCGTTTGGTACTGGTCGAAGAAGCACGCATCGACTCCCCCGCTGTGGACGTTGCGGGTCGACCCGTGAGTGCAGACTCCGGGGTCTGACGCGACCTGCAACCCTTCCCATCAGCCGAACAGATGGGAGCGTTCGCGCACATGGCGGCGGAGCTCAACTCAACGAGCCGCCGTGCCCGTGAGATGGAACAGACCTTGGCCCAGAGGCCGCCCGGAGCCCCTTCGAGTGGGCCCGGTGCCACTGTTCCTCCGGGCGCATCCGGAGCGCAGGAGTGGCCCCCGACTGGAGCCGTCACCAGTCGGAGGGCGGAGGACATCAAGCCGACGGCGGACGCGAACTTCGCGTCCGAGACTCAAGCCCTGCCGTATGCATCCGGAAGCATGCGGCAGTCCCGACGGGTACCGAACGAACCCGACCGTGGCCGTGGAGGAGTCGCCCGCGGATCAGGGGAACCGATTCTCCCCTTCGATCCTCGCTGGGGCGGCTACCAGCCAGCGGATCTTACCGCGCATCCCGGCCCCGTCGACGTCCGAACGTTGCCCGTCACGCCGTTCGGAACGTTGGGCCCCGCCGAACCCGGGCTCGAGCCCGTCCACACCATGATACAGGAGTTCAGCGCCGTCGCAAACTACCGCATGTGTCGGTTGGACAACACGTCGAGGCTCGTTACTTCGGGTGACGCCGGACGGATCGCGAAGTACGTCCAACGCTTTCGTGGGCTCCGTCCCACGATGAAGAGTTTCGACGGTACTAACGCGATTCAGTTGCTCCCGTTCCTGAAGGATGTCCGGATAAATTCAATGCCCAGCACCTGACCGAAGGTGTGGCAATCCGTGTCTTCGCTCACTTCCTCGAGCGAGACGCGGAGCAGTTGTATACGAGTTACACCATGCGCGGCCTCCGCGCCGGCCAGCTCCACGACGACACGAGCTGGCCTGGTCTTGTCAACCAATTTATCAAACGCTACCTAACCGACGACGTGTTAGGGGAAGCGTTTGATGCTGTCGCGTCGGTGCGACAGCTTCCTCACGAAACCGATAACACGTTCGCAGACCGGCTCGAATCCGCCGGGTTCCGATGCGCGGCCGTGTTCTCAGAACAAGCTCTCGCGCACTACTTCGTGCGCGGGTTGTCCACTGTGACCCGGGCCGCAGTGGCAGAGACCGTACAAAGGTTGCCCGGACGACAGAAGACCGAACGCTCAACGATTCGCCGTATCGCAACGGCTGAGGGTACAACCTACCGCGCTCATCCCGGGTTGCCGCTGCCGGAGCCGAAGCCGGCAGCGAAGGGAGTCCGAACTCCAAGGTCGCACGGAACGAGTTCGCCGGCGACCGCCCTCCACATTGGAGAAGATGAGTTGCAGGCCGACCCTGTCCTCATTACGCGAGGCTTCGACTGGGCAGGAGGCCGACCCCCTACGCCAGCTTCCACCGGTTCAACCGGAAGCTTCGCAACGGCGTTCGCCCACACGCCAAGGGCCGCCGGTGGTCCGAACCACAACATGGCCGAGCTGGATATCTCCCGTCGAGAAGGAGACAGCCGCCTGCCTAGCGTGCCTCGACTCACCGATGAGGAGGCACGCCACGCGGCGACGTTCGCGTCGACCGATGGCAGCGCGTACATTTGTTGGCTGTGCCGGACGTACGGCCACGCCATGTACGCGTGCCCGTTCCCGTCGCCTGAACAACGTCAGTTCACGGCGTACAGGAACTACCGCTATCAGATGGAGACGCGTCCCGGAATGCGCAATCTCATCCAGCAGTCTACGCGGGAAGCCCGAGTCCCGCGGCGAGGGGACCCAAGTCGATCGAGTGGGGGCGTCTGCATTCCCCCTCGTGAAGGCGGGTACCGATACCCGGGGACCGATCAAAGGGACCGACGTGACCCTCGTCGGATGGATACGCGATATCCCCGTCGAGATGGGCGAGGCGACCGGGGCCGACCCCCGTTGCCCCAAGGGGTACAGAACGCCATCATGTACCTCCAAGACTAGGCTGGGGAAACGTACCCCCAACCCACGGAAGGAGGCGGAGGAGAGCCCGTTCTCTCCGCCCCTCGAATATTGCAACGGCCGGACGTTGCAATCCAAGGCCACGAAGTATCCGATTACTTCGTATAAGATGCCCAGTCGGGGTGGGGAAACCGTCCCCACCCGCGCGGCCAGGGGCCCGTCGACGCGCTAGCTAACGATAGCCAAGCGAGTAGCACTGACAGCTCGGGTAGTTCGAAAACTCCGTAAAGACGGTTACGTTCGCGCGGTCGCGTGAACCGTCTTGTCACACCAACCTAGACCCGCCCCTATTTGTCCCCGGCGGGGGAGGGGAACGTTTACCGATATTATTCCCCTCAGCCCCGCACAAGCGCACCGGGACACTTGTAAGCTCGGTGCGAAAGGACGAAGACGTTGAGGCAACCGTGAGCCCGGCGCACATGGAGGAAGGCACTGTGGCAACCGTGAGCCAAGTGCATAACAAGAAACGCATCGAACGCTCCGGCGGCCCCACCCAGGGGGACCCGGGGCCGCCAGAAGAACTCAAGCTGCGTACGAATGCGACTTGTCGCGGGGACGCGGCCGACCGAAGGGCGCCCCGCGACAAAGGCCAAAGGACGCGGAAGGGAAGTCGGAACCGGCGCCGGCGGCCCAGGCGGAACCATCTCGCCGAGCCGGGCACGCCGAAGGTGGTCGGCGGCGTCATTTGCCTTATGACGTCGAAGATTTACAACGTCCCCGGCTCGATAGCCACGGAGGGAAATGCCGTCAAGCCCCGCACGATCGCCGTTGATACGTGCTCGGGGTACAATCTGGTAAGGAAGGCGGACCTTCCTCCCGATTGGTCGCGGTACGTCATCCGCGACGCGCCACTGCCACGATTGGCAGGCGCGAATAGCAACCCGCTTAAGCTCTCGGCCGTCGTACGTCTGGCCGTGCGGTTGAGGAACACGACGTTCCGAATTCCGTTCGTCGTAGCGGACCAGCTCGCCGTGCCTGTCCTCCTCGGTACGGCCTTCATCGATACACACGTACGAAGTATCGACATCGAAGCTCAACGGTTGGAGCTCCGCCAAGGTGGCTCCGTTTCCATCGTCGACGGGAAGGGGGAGCCGACTCCCCCAACCAGGCGGCACGGACGTCAGACAAGTCGGGCTGACGCACGCGACGAAGCCCCGCAGGCGATCCGATTCGCCCGCTGGGTTACCATCCCCGCGAGGTCACAGGCCCGTGTGCGCGTCACCACCGCAGGGAGGGGCCTCGTGTTTATAGAGCCGAAGCCATCACTCCAACACCGACATGGAGTGAGGCTGACGAACGGCGTCGTCGAGGTCCTGCCGAACCAGACCTTCGACGTCATCGTCGCGAACTTTTCGCGACGGAAGAGGCGGCTTCCGAAGCACACCGTCGTGTGATACGCGAAGCGCAACCCCCTCGCGATCTTGACGCCCGAACGTCGCGTCGCAGAGGGGATCGCGCGCGCGCCACACCTCACCGACTTGACCGATCAAGTCTGAACGGCAGGAGCTAGTCGACCAGGCTCCGCCCAGGGGGCAACCGCTGAGGAGAGAGGAGCCGGTACGGACGGCCGACCGGCGAAGTGCCCGCCGCCGGAAGGGGGCACTGCACCCGCCTCTAAAAAGGATCCCGAAAATCCGCCGGAGGATTGGGAAAAAGAAATCGACTTGTCATACATCGATGATGACAAGTTCCGGAGCCACGTGCACTCGAGTCTGTGGAACGGTGCGCTCGGAACGATCCGAGCAACCGAACACCGCATTCCCCTCGAACCGGGTACTAAGCCGATACGTTCAATGCCCTACCGAAAGGGGCCGGCTATGCGTGAGATGGTCGCCAAGAAAGTCAACAAAATGTTGAACGCAGGGGTAATCGAACCCGCGAGCACCGAGTGAGCGTCTCCCGTGGTGCTCGTACCGAAGAAAGACGGCTCTCTTCGGTTCTGCGTGGACCACCGGCGTCTCAACGCGAAGAAGGCAGCGGATTCCTATCAGCTGCCCCGGATGGACGACTGCATCGATTCGCTCGGAGATGCAGCCGTATTCACGACGTTGGACTACAATTCCGGTTATTGGCAGATCCCCGTCGCTCCGGAAGACCGGGACAAGACCACGTTCACTACGCATATGGGAACGTTTCGCCATTTGCGTATGCTGTTCGGGCTAAAAGGGGCACCGGCCACCTTCCAACGTGCCCTCGACATCATCCTATCTGGCGTCCGATGGCAGATATGCCTCGTCTACCTGGATGATGTCATCGTGTTCTCCCGTACGCACGGAGAAGACGTGAAGCATCTCGACACTGTCTTGAGCTTGTTGAGGAGCACCGGAATCTCCCTCAAGCTCAAGAAGTGTCGCTTCTTCCAACCGAAGATGCACTACCTGGGGCACGTCATTTCCCCAGGTAAGCTGAGCGTCGCCAAAGCGGCGGCGGACGCCTTCAAGACGTTCACGTTTACGAGGACGTTGACGCAGGTGCACTCGTACCTCGGAGCGTGCAACGTCTACCGCCGCTTCGTGAAGGGGTTCGCGAAAATTGCGCGCCCATTAACGGACATGACGCGCAAGGACGCAGACCCCAGCTTCGACGACCCGACCGAGCTGCAACTTCAAGCGTTCGAAGCGCTGAAGGAGCGGATGATTTCCCAGCCGATCCTAGCATTGCCGCGGTACGGTTGGCCGTATAGGATCGACACGGATGCTAGTGCCTATCAACTGGGCTGTACGTTGCTCCAGGAACACGAAGGCGCCAACGACTGGCGCCCCGTGAGGTATTGGTTGTACTCACTGTCCGATAGTGAGTGCAACTACAGCAATACGGAACGAGAGTGCTTTGCCGTAGTGTGGGCCGTACGCACACTACGGCCGTACATCGAAGGTACCAAGTTCACCGTCCGGACGGACCATGATGCCCTCCGATGGCTTATGTCTCTCACGGAGAGCTCCGGAAGGCTTACCCGGTGGCGACTGCGTTTGGCAGAATACGACTTCACCATCCAGTACCGCCCCGGGCGCGGGCACCAGGTGCCCGATGCCGTGTCACGCCTCGTGTCGCCAAGGGTCACCGACGACCCTCGCCCAGCCGTCGAGGTGGATGACGACATTCCCACCTTCGATGCGCGTACGACCGTCCGTGAAATGTCGGACGAGCTTGCGGACCACGTCTGTACCGCGAGCTGCGATCACAAGGCCTTCCATGTCTTCGTGACAACAAGGGACCAAGCCGGATCGCGAAGAGGTTCGCGCGTCCGTACGCGCGACGAGCCGAGGGGCGACGACGAGGCCCCCGCTCTTGAAGGACTCACCTCCTTCTGGGAGGAGAACGACGAGTTCGACGCTGTCGACATCGAGCGCCCCGAACAACCCGAAGTTGGCGCGCCCGCCTCCACGGTCGCCCCTCCGCAGGACGACTTTCCGGCCCCTCTTACGTTATAGGAAATAGCCGAAGAGCAACGCGTGGATGACTTCTGCCAGACCGTACTGGCACGACAGTCAGAGTCCCGGGACTCCGCGTTCTTCGAGGACCACCACGGGGTGCTCAAACGGAGACACCCCTTCGACCCTGACATCGTGCAGGTCGTGGTGCCACGGACGCTACGGGCTCGGCTTCTCCAGCTCTGCCACACACCCACCATCGCGGGGCACCCGGGCCAGAACCGTATGTACTTCGCACTCCGCCGCGAGTACTACTGGCCCCATCTCGCAGCAGATGTCGCAGCTACGGTGCGATAGTGCCGAACATGGGCGATGAACTGTGTTAAGTTGCGAAAACACCTCAACCGTTTGAAGTTGTTTCCGGCAACACGGCCGCTTGAGAGCCTCGCTATCGACATCTTGGGACTGCTACCCAAGACGAAGGCAGGAAAACGGTTCCTTCTCGTAATTAAGGACCGTTTCACCAAGCTGACTCAAGTTGTGGCACTGCGGACCGTAACCGCGTACTCGGTCGCCGTCGCGTTCTGCGACGCGTGGGTATTAAATACGGCGTCCCACGCTCGCTACTGTTGCAAAACGGACCGCAGTTTAACGCGAAGTTCTTCCACAGCACGTGCCGTGTCCTGGGGGTGACGAACTTGTACACTTCGGCGTACCACCCCCAGACGAACGGGCAGGTCGAGCGATACAACCGGACGATCGGTTCGATGTTACGCAATTATGTCGGCGAACATCAGGACGACTGGGACGTGTACGTGGGGCCGCTCACGTACGCGTACAACTCCCACGTACATCGTACGACGAGTACCACGCCCTTCGAGCTCGTCCTCAGCCGACCCCCGCCGAAGTTCTCTCTACGTAAAGCCGACGGTGACGCGCCCCCGTTCGATAGGGGCAACGCGCGCGCTGAGTTCCTCAAGACGTTGGACGACACGATCCAGAAGGCGTACGGGAGCCTGCGCCGGACGCAGGCTCGGTACAAACGCGACTTCGATAAGTGCGTCAGACGGCTCAACGCACGTATCAAGCCAGGTAATTACGTGTACCTGAACCCCACCGATGGGGCAAAGACGTTTAACAAACTCGCGTCGCCCGCCGTTGGGCCATACCAGGTACTCGCCAACGACCGGCGAACCATCACGATCGATCGTGGTGGTGTCACCGAGCGCGTCTCCGCAGACCGCTGCGTGTACGCGCCACCACCGACGGGCGTGCCACGGGCGAGCACGACAACCCCAGGTGACCTTGCAGACAAGGTCACCGAGGGCACTAAGTACGCTGTCGAGCGACTACTCCGGCATCGGGCCATGGAGGACGGAACTGCGGAGTTCCTCATCAAGTGGGCGGATTACGACACGCCCACCTGGACTGCACGGACTCACGTCCCGGAGGAGTTGGTGTCTCGTTACGCCCAACGCCTCCGGAGGCGCACCGGCAGGGGCCTCACCTCGGACGTAAACGCGGACGTTCACGCTTAAGGAGGGGCCCTCAACCGTCTCGTTCGGCTACATTCAACCGCTCCGTTACGGTTAAATTAGTCCCCTGCGGTTAGAGACCAAGGGGACGTTCGGAACCCAAGCCGTATTTGACTCCCGAACGCCACGGACGCGAGACAAAGGAACCAGACGGTACCGACTGTCTGAATGGGGAGCGATCCCCGTTAGGGCCAATGTGACCAGAGCCGGACCACAGAGTGCGCGAGGAAGCCAATAGCCCCCTTTCCGAATCGAGGGGCGAAACGCACAGCCACAGCACTGTATCATAAACACCCCCAGCGATAGGGGTGTATGCACAGTTTGACCGAGATCCCGTCCGATCGGGAAGACGGGGGTGAAGCAGGACACCAGCTAACGGCACCGGGCAGCGGGCCCGGGTAGCGTGGTAGAGCAGGAACGGGGAGGACGCCGGTACGCGCGAGCGGTTCGACGCCTCGACGCCCCGGCGCGGTACTGGGTAAAGATCCAGTACCGACGGGCGGAGGCGGAGCCGACTCGTAGGCGTGCCGCGCGCGTCCTCAACCCGCGCTCGGTGCCGCTCTAAGGTAGTTAGCGAGCACTAGGTTAGAATAAGCGGGAAATCGGACCTTGACGGTCGGTGGGTGACAAGTCCGTGCTTGTCCTCCTCCACCGCCGCCGGTCCGCTCCATATTTAATATACGAACCAATCTACAACTCTACAGTACCGAAGTACTGTAGTGGACTACTGTAGTACAGTTCGGACCGTACTGTAATACTGTCAGCCATCGGGGCTGACAGTACACGTGTGTGCGCGCGCTTCCGTCCCGCGCGATACATGTGTACACGTGTACATGCGTGTGCCCTGTACACGTGGCCACGCGCAGTGGTACTGTAAAGCATCGCACTCTACAGCACTAGACCGTTGTTGATCTAACCTAACTAAAAAGCCCCAGGGGGGGGTTATACCACAAGCACACGCAACGGTCGGAACCCGGGCACACGAGAACACCACGGAAGGGCACGTCGCCACCTAAGGGCAATCCACGAACACTGCAACAAGCCCGCCCGTGCGCAGAGATTATGCGGGTGTTCTTAAAATTGGGAGAAATACGCCTGAGGGGCGTAGAGTACGCCGTTCGTACGCCCAGCGGCACGCGTTGGCCACAGTGGCAATCCGCCACCACCCTCGAGAAAAATAACGGAAAACATGCGCACGACGGGCGCAACGCACGTGCGCGAAGGTACGCACAGGCGGCATAAGAGACACGCCATGCACTGTAGGACGACCGGCCGTGGCATTTGTACCCCCTCGGATGCGACCACGCGACCGCCCGCTGCACGCTGAGGAGCACGCCATCCGAGGCGGTCATCGGATGCCGGACCGCGATGTGAGGGACGCATCCGACTCCCCCTGCTCGTCCGCACCCTCGCCACCGGTGGCGAGGGACGCGAAGAAAGGAACGTTCGCCGCGCGCCCGCGCCCTCGCAACCGATGACGAAGGGCGCAGGGTAAAGAAATTTGCCGACGGGTCGGGCTCCCGCCACCGACGGCGAGAGACGCGAGCAAAGAAGAAGACGTACGCCACGCGTCCGCGCCCTCGCCCCGATGGCGAGGGGCGCGCGGGCAAGAAGACGAATGCCGTTCGCGTTCGCGCCCCGCCTCCGAATGCGAGAGGCGCGAGCGAGGAAAAAGACGAACGGTGCACGCGCGGCGCCCCGGCCACCGATGGCGGGCGTCTCGCGGAGAAGAAAACGTACGTCTACGCGCTGCGCCCTCGTCCCGATGGCGAGGGGCGCGCGCGGACAAGAACAAGAGTGCCGCTCGTGCCGCGCCGTCGCCCCGATGGCGAGGGACGGGAAGTATGAAGCCGTTCGTCGAGCGCCCGCGTCCCTCGCCACAGGCAATGAGGGACGCCAAGTATGCGGAGGATAGTCGCACCCTCGCCCCGATGGCGAGAGAAGCGCGAGGTCCGACGGAGGCCGCGGGAGAGAAGGAAAACTCCAGGGACAATGTGGACTCGAGGGTGAGAAGCCGATCCAACCAACGGGAGCTCGTCAAATCGAGCGCCTTGGAAATTGCCGGTAAGCGCTGCCTAATGTCGGAAAGACGATCCGACCAATGGGAGCTCGTCAAACCCCCCATGGGAGTGACTCCCACCTCTGCCGAACCCTTTGCATTTCCCCTCCTTCATCCGCGCGGTCCGCAGCGGACACGGCGGAGAGGTCGTCTCTTCGAAGCGGGGATTGGATGGCTGCGCGAGCAGGGGTTGGGCAGAGCCCGTGACCAAGAGCGACGGACGAGAGCGAGCCACGCGCAGACAAGATTGTCACCGGCGACAGACCCGGTCACGACGCCCCGCTCTGCGACAGGATTCGCCTCGCGGACGTCAGGGGGTGGCTGTGGTACAACTCCACACCGCGACCCCCGGTGGGAGATGAGAACCCCCGAGACGGGCGGTTACTACTGTAGTAATCGTGCACGCGCCCGCTGCGAGCACAGTAGTACCTCCACGGCGTACACGTGACACAACCGTTGGCGCCGGCCGTGGCCACGGGCACACGTGTGCGACCATCCGGTAAGTAATTAGCAATTAGTGGTTAATGGCACAAATTAGCCAATTTAGTACAGTAGCTGGTATACAGTATGTAACAGCTACTGTAGCGGGACAGGTGTCCTGGCGTCCCACTGAGGGGTTAAGACCAGGGGCACCTGCCCCGTTCCAGAAACGGGGGCAGACTCGCCTCCCTTCCCTTTACGGCTTTTTGCTAACTCCGTCCGGTTTTACCTCTAAGTCGCAGGCTTCTAACCCGTGACCGGCCGTCCGGATCTAACACCACCGACCGGCTGCGCGTCACCGGCCACGTGAGCCTTCCCTCTTTTCGAGTCCTTCCGTACGGTTTGCGCTCGCGTGGGTTACCCAGCGACGCGCGCTCCCTTACCTCTAACCCCCCCTCGTTCCGAGTGGTCGGGACGAAGGTATTTATACCACATTTTGGTACTCTTGTGGAGGGGATAACTACAGAGGTTGAGCCCGCACTGGATCGCCAGCGCGAGCAACTACCGATCGGATTGAAAGAGGTCGAAAATCACCGCGTCGATCGCCAGTGATCATCGACGATGAACCGTGCCGATTCCGCCGGAGAAGATACCGCCTCCGGGCGAGCAAGTACCCGCAGTGGCAGAGGCGCACAGCGCCCCCGGATCGACAATCCGGAAGCCCTGCTACGCTCGCCGTCTACCAGGGGCCAGAAGACCCCTTCCGTTTCGGACACCACCGCCGGGCTACCGGCTGGTGGGGGGAACCGCGTACAAGTACTGTACGACGCGTTACTCCCGCGATTACAAACCTGGATGGAGGATTTCCTCGCTGAAGAACTACCTCAGGTCGTCCAGGTTTGCCTCGACCGAACGGCACCAAGACTGGTGGCGGAGCATGCGGACACCGCGCTCGGCGCCCTGCTGGACGAGAAGATCGCCCCCCTCGTACGCGACGAGGTGGTGGCAGCGCTCGCCGCGGAGGAGGACGAATCTCCGACCGCATTGGCTCTAAAGGGAGCTATTAGCTCCGCCGTGGCCATCCATCTGGCCACGACATTTACCGAAACGGGAGGCGCGGTACCGCCGCCGGCGCCGCGCCGTGAAACCGTTCCGGGCTCAAGCTTTAATATCGCTGATCCGATCGGCGCCGTACCCGGGATTGATAGGATGGACCCTCACCCGGAGGGCAGAGCCATCTATCTCCCAACCGTTCACGGTGCTACAGGGAGGACCACAGAAAATGTCCTCCCCATACTCGCCGGTACGGGCGGCCCCCGCGGGACAGACAACCGCCTGGGGCTCCCCGAGACAGAGAATCGGGACCCGTACCGGTTGAGCAGAAGACGTGCACCCCGCACGCACAGGACCGAAGCGGAATACACTCGGTATTCCGACGCAGAAGACCCCCGTCACAGGACGGATGAAGACCGCGAGGAACGCCGCTGGCGATACCGCGATAACCGCGAGGAACGCCGCTGGCGATACCGCGATAACCGCGAGGCACGCCACGGGCGATACCGCGATGCCGGAGGGGGAGGATACCCCTCCGATGATGACCCATCCGGTTCGGAAGACTCTCGCAGGCGGGGCCACAGGGCACGCCGCGATAGAAGCCGAGACCGGCACCGGCACGACCCGTCCGACTCGGAAGACTACCACACCGTGTCGGATGAGGGGCTTCGTCGCTCGAGCAGACGCCGCCGGGCTGCCCCGACGAGCGACGAGCGACGGCCCACGGTAATCAGGCCCCTCAATGACCTGTTTACCAAGGCCGTCAACTACAAGACCTACCGCCTGGAATGGCGTAGCTCGCGCTACGACTCCACAGTAGCGCGGCACATTAACCGTTACCGGAAAAAACTGGACGTGCAGATGAGGTCCCACACGTTCAGCGGTCAAGATCCGATTGCGGTATTGGGATTCCTCGCACGCCTCAAGATGGCGTGCGACCACAACGGGATTACCGAAGGAGCCGCCGTGTGGTGCTTCCAATTCTACCTCACCGGTCAGGCTCACGCCCTACTCCAGTCCCGTCTCAATGGAAATACCATGGCGGTTGACGTGGAGCGGCGCGAGCTGCTCCGGACATACCCCCAGGTGGTCAACTTTCTGTTGCGCACCTATGCTACCGACGAGGTAATTTCCGAAGCGGTTGGGGACGTGACCGCCTTCCGTCAGAGTTCAAACATGACGGAGGAGGTCTACAGTAACCACCTCTGGGACAAGGCCCTCCGATGCGGTACGGTATTCTCCGACCGGCGGTTGAAGTCCCTATTCGTCGAGGGGTTACTTCCCGCCACGTGCGCGCAGGTCCGTAATTACCTCGCCACGCACCCGGATGTGGATTACCAATCCGTGGCTCGATACGCACAAGCGATCGGGGAAACCAATCGGGCTTCCCGTCAACAGGGGATGTCCGCCATGGCGCACCGAGAGCCGTCCGGAGCGGCTAGAAGATTTGACCGCACCGCAAGGACGAGGCCCGTGCTGTCGGTTGAGTCGGCATCCGACATCCCGACGGCCGGGGGATTTGCTGAAGAAGCAATCCTGGCCGTGACGGACCAAACCGCCACGCCGACCTCGATGAGCTCGCCACCGACGAGTTACTATCCGTCGCCGGCAGCCTCGACGGCAGGCGCCCCGGTTCCGCCCGCCAACCCTGGCGACCTGCGCACAGGACCGTACGGGAGGCAAGGGCAGGATCCACGCGTCCGGTTCTCCGGCAGGAGATTTCCCGGACCGCCACCGTGCCGGTTCTGCCTGGACACCACGCACCGACAAGAGGGGTGCCCCGTCGTTGCCGATGCGGGCCTGCGGGCCAAGCTTCTGGAGGCACGAGAGGCCAACTACCAGAAGCTACGCATCCGGCAAGGCCTTCGCCCGGGATCCCCGTTCAACCGCCAGGGGCCGTCCGCTTGGCGAAACCAGCGTCAAACGGCCCCCGCGGGCGTCAACGTGGTCGAGGAACCGCACCTCGACCACACTGAGGACCCCGTGGCGCGAGCCGCGGATGAGACCCGTGAGGACTTGCTGCTGACGGGGGAAGCCGGGGAGGACGCGTAGAGGCGACGACGTCTCTCCCCGTGCCCAGCCTCAGAAGCTTAGGCACCCCCGATCCGGCTGCGCCAGTGGAAGCGCAGCCGGGTAACCGAACGGAAGTCCAGGCCATCTGCTTCTTCAAGAAGCAGAATTACAAGATCTCCGCGACGGTTGGTCAGAAGCAGGCGTTGATGGTCGCCATCACACCAGTGCTGGACTCAGGAGCCGGCCCGAACCTCATCCATTTACGGTGTGTCGCCGAGTCGTGGCGACCATCGATAAAACCGGTTCGGAGCCCAGCGCTCATCGACGCGTCAAACCGCGCGATGAAGGCACTAGGGGAAATCCCCCTGCTCGTCCGAATCGGTGAGTTTGTGGCGCGCGTCCCGTTCCTGGTAGTCACGAGCCTCGCCGTGGACTGTATCCTCGGTACGACCTTCCTGGATCGCCACGTCAGGGCGATCCTCCCACCGCAACGGAAGGTCGTGTTCCACGACGGGCCACCCGTGGCGTTAGTCGGAACAACCCCCTCGAGGCACGACCGCAAGATGGCCTCGAGGAGCACCGCGCAACAACTACCGCCGTCGGATAAACCCGAACGGAAGCAGGTGGCGTTCCCCGCCAACACACCGTCACGGAAGATCCGCCTCGTCAGAGGGGTGACAATTCCCCCGATGACGCAGGCCATGGTGAGGGTCGCCACGCCGGTGGGGGGGCTGTGTTTTTTACAGAACTCCCCAAAAACCGCGCACAGGAATTTGACACTCATGGCACAGGGGGTCATGGATGCTGCCCCCGAAAAACCGTTCTCGGTAATGCTCAGCAATTTTGGGCACCGCTCGGTTCACATCCCGAAGCATACCGTGGTCGGACTGGCTCTTCCGTCGCCCACTCACATCCTGACCCTTGGCGACTCGGCCGCGGAAGCGGGCGAAGCTAAGGAAGGGGGAGGGATATTTAATTCCAACCCCTCGACCGCAAAGGAGGGCGCGGAAGAAGCCGCCGACAACCGTACGGACAGGGGCGGGGCTGAACAAGCCACGCCGCCCAAGGCGCACCCCGGGGCGGTTGGAACGGATAAACCCGAAGACACCGCCGCCCCTGAGGAGGACCCCAACGCCTGGCAGGAGGACGTCCACATCGGTACCGAGGACGAGGAGGTACGCTCGGAGATCCTCGAGGTACTGTCCGAATTCAAGGACATGTGGACCGGGCGGCTGGGAAAAATCGGGGCCACGAAGCACCGGATTGAGCTCAAGCCCGGTGCTCGCCCGATTTACCAGGCGCCCTACCGCGCTGGACCAACCGCACGGGAGAAAGAAAAAACGGAGATCGACCGCATGCTCCGGGCAGGGGTAATCGAACCCGCCACGGCCGAATGGGCAAGCCCCGTGGTATTCGTCCCTAAAAAGGATGGTACCATGCGGTTCTGTGTCGACTACAGAAGGCTCAACGCAGTCACCGTTCGGGATTCCTATCCGTTGCCGAGGATGGACGAGTGCATCGATTCCCTCGGCGACGCTACTGTCTTTACCACGCTGGATTGCAACAGCGGGTATTGGCAAGTAGAAATCGCCGAGGAGGACCGCGACAAGACGACGTTCGCGTCGCACTGCGGGTTGTACCGATTCCTCCGCATGCCGTTCGGGTTGAAGAACGCCCCCGCTACCTTCGAGCGGGCCGTCGACATTATACTGTCGCGGGTAAAATGGGAAACCGCTCTGGTCTACTTGGATGATGTTATCATCTACTCCAAGACCGTAACGGAACACTTCACGCACGTCCGCGAGGTTTTACGCCTACTGCGGGACGCGGGCGTGTCGCTGAAGCTGTCGAAGTGCGCCTTCTTTGACACCTCGGTCACCTACCTGGGACACGTGATTCGACCAGGTAGGTTGGAGGTCGAGCGCCACGTACTGGACGCCATCGAGCGCGCTCGACCTCCCCAGAACCAAACGGAATTGCGGTCATTCTTAGGAATGTGCAACTTGTACCGTCGGTTCGTGAAGGGCTTCGCGAAAATAGCCGCCCCGCTAAACCGGAAGACGGGGAAAAATCAACCCTTCGAGTTTGAGGTTCTTACCGATGAGGAATACGAGGCGTTCGTGGAACTCAAGAAGCGCCTCGTGTCCCCACCGATCCTCGCTCTACCCCGTTACGGAAAGAAATACACCCTGGACACGGACGCTTGCGCGTACCAGGTCGGCTGTGCCCTACTACAGGAGCAGCCGGACGGCGACCGCCTACCGATCGGTTATTGGAGCTGCGCTCTCACGGACGCGGAAAGGAACTACACCACTACCGAGAAGGAATGCCTCGCCGTCGTATGGTGTATTCTCACGCTTCGACCATACCTGTATGGGAATACGTTCGACCTCCGTACGGATCATGAGGCCCTCCGCTGGGTTCTCAACCTGGCGGATAGCTCCGGCCGGCTAGCGCGCTGGCGTCTCCGCCTAGCCGAGTACGACTACGACGTACAGTACCGGCCGGGTATTAAGCACCAACTGGCGGATGGTGTATCACGCCTCTGAGTTGACGGCGCAACCTCCGAACCGGTTGACGACGAGGTCCCGTGTTTCGCGGTACAATGGCAAGAGGAGGAGCATAACCCCCGCCAAGGTACCGTACACTGGGAGACCCCCGTCGACCCGGGGAGAGCTGAGCACGCGTTCGCGGTTATACCCGAAGAACGCGACATCTCCGTAACGGTGGAAGAGTTCCTTCGGGAACAGGCCGAGGACCCCTTCTGTAGGGCGGCCGCCGAGACTGTGGGGAACCCGGACTCGCGATACGACGTCGACCGATACGGGTTCGTCGTCCGCAAGTCCCCCCTCGATGGGACCCTGCAGCGGGTTGTACCGAAGCGGCTCCGGGCGAAGATATTGTACCTCGCCCATCATCCCCGCCTAGCCGGACACCCGGGCGGTACGAGGATGTACTATACCCTCCGGCCGGAATATTATTGGCCTCATATGGCCAATGACGCCTTCAGTACCGTACGGAATTGCGCGTCATGCGCTGCCACCCGGGGAACCCTGGTGAGGCACCAGAAGGATCTCAAGCTGTTCCCAGCGGCAGGACCGCTGGATTTCGTCGCCATGGACCTGCTGGGTCCTTTACCGAAGACGGCGCACGGGAATCGCCACGTGCTCGTCATGACCGACCGGTTTACGAAGCTGACGCGCAGTATCCCGTTACGGACAACCACCGCGTCGGTCGTGGCAAACGCCTTCCTGGACAATTGGGTCTACGTATACGGCGCACCTCGTTACGTGCTAACCGATAACGGACCACAATTTGCCGCCAAGTTCTTCGACGCGGTGTGCGCCTTGCTGGGGGTGAGGCACTACCTGACTACCGCCTATCACCCCCAAACAAATGGGCAAACCGAACGGTTCAACCGTACTCTGGTACAGCGCCTCCGACATTATGTCGCGGAGCACCAGAGGGACTGGGACGAATACATCCAGCCCCTGACCTTCGCGTATAACCCGCAGGTCCACCGGTCGACGGAGACAACCCCGTTCGACCTGGTGCTGACGCGACCACCGTCCGGTTTGGCGCTGCCCGGTACTGTACCGCAGGATGCCGTCTCCAACACGGAAGATCCGAGGACCCCGTTACAGTACAAGCGCGCGGCGCTGCGTAAACTCCGCGACGCCCTTGAGCGCGCACGGGTGAAGCTAACCGCGGCGCAAAGGCGATACAAGGCCGACTTCGATAAGAAGGTGCGTTTCCGTCCGGTCATCGAGGCGGGAGACCTGGTCTATGTTGACCGCCCACCTCGGCCATTGACGAGTACCGAACGGGGAGACCTGCCAAGTAATGACGGGGGACCCTCTGTCAAGCTGTTACCGAAAACGGAAGGCCCGTTTCGGGTCCGATCTGCTACTGAGACCACCGTGGTCGTCGATCAAGACGGGGTCTCAAACCGCGTGAGCATCGATCGGATAACCCGGATGCCGCGGGGACCCCGCGACGTCACTACGGCCGCCCCGACCCAGCCCGCGGCGGCCGGAGACCCCGAACCCGCCGCGGAGTATGTGGTCGACCATCTGGTCGGTCACCGGGAGAACCGCACAGGGGCCCAGTATAAGGTCCGCTGGTATGGCTACGCCCCAGCGGACGATACCTGGGAACCCGCGGAGGGACTCCCCAAGGGCTTCATAGACCGCTTCTGGCGCACGCGGGCGGCAGCACGCCACCGCTAACACCGCACTGGGCAACCCAGCGTGGGGCGGGACGATCCCGAGGAGGACCTCCCCCGCGCGGCGGCCAATCGCCACCGCAAGCCCCGCGCCGGAAGACCCGGCGCAGGAGGGGGCGACGTCGCCACAGACGCACGCGGAACCCAGCGCGCGTCACCGCAAGCCCCGCGCCGGAAGACCCGGCGCAGGAGGAGACTGACCTGCCGAAAGGACTACCCCACGCGGCGGTGGCCAAACGGCCCGGCACCCCAGTGCCTACCCGCTGGCGAGGGACGAAACCCAGCGCGTAAATACCGTTTGGGGACGACCTCACCCGGGCTCCAGGGCACTGTAGGCCACGTGTTGCGCGAGCGGCATACACCGCCCGGCACGTGTGGCCGCTGGCCCAGGGAGGCGGTTCAAGACGCCTCCGACCCCGGGGGGTGCCCAATCGGAGCTCGTCAACGCCCTGAAAAGGCCACCCGCCGCGGGGCGGTAAAATCCGGTCAAAATTGCCCACCGGGTGGAGGTCCTCCACTGTCGCGGGGGTAACTGGAGGAACCACCCCGCGACCACTTCGGGCACCCACCGCGCGGAGCCTCACCGGCATGAGCCAGAGGGTAACCCGGCCGCCACGAGGACAACCGGCGAACAGGTGTGGGGAAGTGGCGCTGTAGTGGCGTCCGAGTCCTCGCCTACCGAGACGGTGGAGCCACGGCTGGGGGTGCCACGGGCCAGGAGGCGCCGGAGCCCCCGCCGAGCGGCAAGCCCCCGCCGCGGATGCGCGAGTGGTGCTTCACACGACCACGGCCCCGCGCCGGACCCGACCGGCGCGGAAGGGCTACAGTACCGAACGGGAGGGGCAGTGAAGAAGAGAAAGAAGAAGGACAGGAGGCGCGCAATTTACTGGAACGGACGGGACCTGGTCCCCGGAGGCGGTTCGCTACTCTCACCGCCTCCCCCGCTGGCATCACTCACGGCGCTGGCGTTTGGCAGAGGGCTCCGCCCCCCGCGCCGCCGCGCTAGCGGGATCAGTGTCGACGGTACCGTACGGTCTCTTCGCGGACACCTGCTCGCTCAAGACGGCGAGGTGGTCCTGTGCCGAACGGATCCGCGCCATCGTCTCACTGCGCAGGAGATCCTCGCCAGTGTCGCGCTGGCGGATGGCGAACTGCAAGCCGGCCACCCGCGCCCTGAGCTGGGTCGCCTCGACCAGCCAGGTGCGCGCGGACTCCAAAGCCGCCGCAAGGGTGGTCGGTGCAGGGACCCCCCCGTAGCCACACTCCGTCTGCAGAGCGCGCAGGGCGGCCTGCGCGTCCGGAACCAAGACGGGGGCTTCGTCTGCTGGCGCCTCACTCGGAGCCCCACCGGCCGCCATAGAGGGGGTCTGTGTCCCCGTCGCGGTCATTTCGCTGACGGGGAAACCGGCAGGGCCCGGCACCGATCCGGTAGCCACCGCAGGGAGGTTGCTCCCCGCAGGCTCGACAGAAGGAGCCTTGCGAGCGGCCCCCACCGGGGCGGGGTCCGTTACCGGCACTTCCGTTACCGGCACTTCCATGACCGGTGTGTCCGTGGCCGGCGCTGCCGCGATCACAGGCGGAGAACCCGCAGTGATCGCGTCTCCCATCGTGGGAGGCGTCGAGGGACCGACTGGAAGGCCCTCTCCAAGGGCAGGGTCCCCCCGCATCAGTAGGACCGACTCGGTTGACGCGGGCAGAGACCCGACGGACGGTCCGGCGGGGGTCCCGGCGGAAGCAACCGCGGCGCCCCACCCGTCACCGGAGGCGATGACCGCCCCGTACGACGGCGACCCGTGGTCGGGCAGGGGGTCGTACCAGTGGTCGGCCTCCGCCGACGTGCCATCCCAATGCCGCATCCGCAGGGAACAGCCGCGGGCCCAACTGTACCACACGAAGTCGCGGCGCTCCGGGAGGGACCAGTCCAACCGTTCGGAAAAATCGAGGATGGCCTCCGCGCCAACCGGGTCGAACGACGTCCCCTCGAGGATGGCGGCCACCCCGACCGAACGGATGAGCTGCAGAAGCCCCGCCGACAAACGGAAGAGAGAGCCTCGCTCGCCGGGCTCGTTCCCGGTCCGGCTCGCTAGGCGAGGGTCCGGGCACTTGGTGAAGAACGGGAGGCCGTCCCGTGCGGCGTGTAGGAAACACAGCAACGCCAGGACGGCCCACTCCGAGAGCAGGATGGCGTCGATCAGTCGACGCATCCCGGGCGTCGCTTCTCGCCCGAAGGAACCGTCCGGCATCCACCGCGCTGCGGCATAAGCCAGCACGCTGGGCGTGGGTACGCAGAGGTACTGCGGAGCTTCCAGATTGCTCCAACCGCTCGGTAGGGCTGGGTATAGCTGCCCCCTGGCCCCTGTGGGCACGGCGAAGAATTCCGTCGTATGCCACATGTGGAAGTAGGCATCGGCGCGGCGGCACCGCAGCCGGCTCTCCTTGGCGGAATTCTCGCCCCACCGCACACGGTTAGCCACGCTGTACCACCGGTCGAACGGGCGGGGGAATGCCACCAATTGCACGTGGGGCTTAGGATCCACGTCCCCGCCGAACCTCTCGAAGAGGTCGAACAACCGCGAATGGTACCGGTCCTCCCCCGCACAGCGGATGTACAGGAGATCCGAGCGGGAGTCCGCCATCACGCGGTGGGGCACGTGGACCCAGCGGGTCCTCCAAGCGGCCGCGCGGTTGTCTTGGCGGATTCGACCGCGAGGGGAGGGCGTACGGATACCCCGTCGCCTGGGGATGGCCCCAAACCGAGCGGCATCGGGGAAGGCCGTCGCGATGTACGCCTCGGCGGACATCGGCGGCTGCGCCTGTGAGGGGTTGCGACCGCCTCGGGGAATCCGGTGGTCTAACTCGGCCCCGGGTAGCAAACCTCGCACGGCACGCACACCCGTCCGGAGCCAGCTGGACGGCGGAGCCTCGGTCGCCGGGGGCGTGGTCGCGTACGGATCCGGCGGTACCGGGTGGTTATCCGCGCCGGCCGTCGCCTGCCCCGCGGCTACAGCCCAGTCGGGGGACCGTCTCAGTACGGTCGTCTCGCCGACGTGGGGAGCCGGGGCGGAGCGCAGAGGGCGCGGCAGGAGACCTTGGACGGCGGTAGGGCCGCGCGAGGGAAGGACCCCCGCACCCGAAGCCTGCACCCGCGGAGCCGCGATGCTCGTCGCGTTTCGACCCCCGGGACCCGCCGCCAGCGCCGGGTGAAAGGTCGGTACCGGCGCGGCTGGCGCTGCAGGGGGCTGAGCCCGAGGGGGGCGACCCCGCTCGGATGATCGGTTATCCATGCGGGAAGAGGACGGTAGGAGGGGGCGAGATTTGGAAGTGGAGGTAATGGGGTGCGTGGTGTGAGGTGAGGTGGGAGAAAAGGAAAGCGTGAGGGGACCCATTGCCGCCCCAGGGGATCCGACGCGGTTAAATACCAAAAACTCCATGGGCTCCCCCATGGAGTTGGCCGCAGTCCGCCCGCGCCCCCGTGGTCGGCGCGGACTTCTCCGTACGGATGGGACACCCTGCCAGCCGGTCATGTCAACCCCCGGCCGCGACGAGGACGTGTCGCGAAGTAAGGAAGGGGGTCTGTGGTACAACTCCACACCGCGACCCCCGGTGGGAGATGAGAACCCCCGAGACGGGCGGTTACTACTGTAGTAATCGTGCACGCGCCCGCTGCGAGCACAGTAGTACCTCCACGGCGTACACGTGACACAACCGTTGGCGCCGGCCGTGGCCACGGGCACACGTGTGCGACCATCCGGTAAGTAATTAGCAATTAGTGGTTAATGGCACAAATTAGCCAATTTAGTACAGTAGCTGGTATACAGTATGT
>NW_005178685.1:141589-159609 GCF_000350225.1 Chondrus crispus | reverse complement strand
AGGGGGAGGGACGCGAAGGAATGCAATCGTCGCGCGCCCGGCGCCCTCGCCCCCCCCATGGCAAGGGGCACCGGGTGGATAAGACCAATACAGCGCGCTGAGCCCTGGCCCCCGGCACGGCGAGGGGCGCGAAGAATGGAGACGAACGCCGCTCGTTTCTTTTGCCTTGCTACCGACGACGAGGTCGCGCGTGCGATAAGAACGTGCGCCAGGCCTCGCGCCCCCGCCCCCGGATGGCGAGGGGCGCGAGGCATAAGACGAACCCCGAACGCTACACCCCTTCCTCCTCCGCGTCGAGGAGACAGAAGGGGTGCGGTACTAAGAAACGAGGGCGCGAATGGAAATTAGAAGAAAAAGACCGACGCAAAGAACACGTAACCAGGAAAACAGTTTTACTGTGGTCCGGCGACGGACCCGCGCCCCCCCTTCTTTCGTCTTGCTGACGAAGGGACGAAGGGTTCCGCGCGATTGACGACCAGACCGCGCGGTTAGCCGCTCGCGTCGTTCGAGGGCACGCGGGCCCGTGATCCATGGTTGTTCGGAGGACAATACCCCGGGTGCCGGGGTAATTCGGCGTCCATGTCCGCCAAGGAGGGCATGGCGACAAGAGTCATACCCTCACCGCTCGCCCAGTTTCGGGACGGGCGAGGGTCAGGCTCGTACTCGGCGTATGGGTCACGGATGGTAGAGGTAGTCAGGGCACGAGGAGCACCACCCACCGGCAGGGGCGCCGACTGAGCCGAACGCAAGCGGTCGCCCTCGCATCGATAGCGCTCGCGATCGTACACCGCCCCCTCGTAGGCGGCAGCTTGGCGCTCGGACGCCTCGCGCACGGACCCTAGCTCACGGCGGACTCGCTGCAGTTCCGCGGAGCGCGTCGCTAGGTCGTCACGTAGACCGTGCGCTTCATCACTCCGAGTGAGGAACCAGTCAGCCAGGGTATCGACCAACCCGCCTACGGTCTAACCGCGCCGGCTGGCCACGCCTAACGCCCGCACTACCTTGGGGGACCCCTAGTAGAAAATATGTATGAAGTGGCCAATTTCTGTCGAATAATGAAGGCCGATATTTTACTGGTAGTTTGCATGTATATGATACTGGCTTGTCCCTGTTGCCGGCAACGAAATCAGCCAATGGCTGATATTCTCCTGTATTTTTTGCCGGCTTATGACCGATACCCGTTTCGGAAGCAGCCACCCACAGAACAAATATTGGCCAAACCGCAGTAAAGGATTGGTACATCGCATTTTTCATTCCCGGGAGAGGTGGTAATGGCCAACGTGTTGCAAAGGGCTGACAAGCGCATGGCGCATGTATTCGCTCGATGTAGGGGGTCCTCCACTTGAGTGACCCTTTTTTATTTTAATGCGCCATGATCCATGAGAATGGATCTACTGTATTTTATATTGTAGCAATGACATCTTGGGTGACACTGATGCCCCTTCATGCATTGAGATGGCACACTGTCATATGCGCATCAAACACGAAATTTCACCTCGCTACCCTCCCTCCCTCACCCTCACCCTCCTTCATTCTCCCTCATCCTCCTTCATCCCCTCTCAGTCGTATCACCACCCTCCTCACCGTTCACCTTAGCGTCCTCATCCGGCTGACGACCTCTTGGTAACCGCATTTCGAGATCAATGTCTCCGAAATATTGGACGTGGACAGAGGTTCTCCCTGTTGGAAATAAGCGAATTAATCCCTCACGAATAATGCTTATCCCCCAAGACGCAACAATTTTTGCCCCTTTCCGAAAACGAACTTAACTAACTGCAGGGCCGGTACACCGATTTGTAAAGCTCCCCAGGTACAATGTTACCTTGTGGTCCAATTGCAACTTCCCTTCGCCGAGCATTTCGGTGACTTCAACCTTGTATGTTAACAAAGCATGTACCCCTTGCACAAGTGTGATTGCATCTTTACGATGCTCTTTTTCTAAATTTTTTTCAGATCATGTCGTTTCAAGCTTTCTAGACTGTGACTAGGTTGTGGTCTCTCAACAACAGGCGTTTGCGCAAGGTCGCAACATGTTGATTCTGGTCCACGGGCGACCAGCACAAGAAGTTCATTATACTTGGGCAACTTGCAGAGAATCAAGGCCGAAATGCCAACTTCCTGACCCGAAGACAAGAACGGCCGCCATTTCATTGCATCGCGACCTCGAAATATAACAATGACTGCGCTACTAGCTGTATTGTCAAGGGCATCTGAGATTTCCGTTTGAAATATCAGTCGGGAAGATTTGGATCCCATAATGCAGCTCTTCGCTCCTACAAATCCCTGAATATGTTGAGGAAGTTGCAAAGTTGTTAAATCGCGTCGAAGAGTTCGAAAAGCTGTCGTATGAGGCGGTTTGGCAATCAACAAGACAAGATAATTCTCCAAGATTTCAAACAGGCCTCGTCCATTTGTTGAGGGTATGTATCGCCAATCTCGAATCCAGATTGCAGTGTTTCTCAATCGTGGATCAGGAGGAGGAGCTATTGCGAGATGACCGGATGCAGTCCAGCAGTTTGCAGAAATCTTGAGTGAGAAATGTGAGTCAGCGTCGATGATGCCAACTAGGAGTCCTCGCACAAACCTAACTTGAAGACGTGGGGCGTCATTAGCGGGAGGAATTCGAAAGGCGTATGCGCTATATTTTGAGCTCCAGCGGTCTTCGCACGAAGGGTTCCTCTGTGAAAGCCTCCCATATGCAAGAAACTCTCGAAATACAACGTACACAAAGGACCACCAGCTTTGAACAGAAGTGACCTATGAGTACTAACTTTCGTTACCGTATCCTCCTCCAGTGGAGGATGCGGTGTTGGGGGGTGATGAGTTGGGGTAAACGTGATAAGGCAGTCCACCGGCAGTGTCAACGCGGCTTGAAGCAGTTTTGTCTGCTACTGTAGTAGACAGCGCGTCGGTTTCAGTACATGGAGCTGCAGTTCCCAAGCCCGGACGGGGATCTTCCTCGCAGACATCGTTCATATCTTTCAAGGTATTCTCACAGATTGGTGATAGCATACAGTCGCTCGACCAAGACGATCCTCCAAACTGTTTCTTGAAGTCATAACACTTCTGATTTGAGAAAGCCTTGAGCGGCGTTGTGTAGAATACGCGCAAACGTTTACGAAGCGCGAGTTAGACGGCCGTTCAACGACAGTCGTCTTCCCAGCTCCCGTTGGTGCAGGAATATCCGCAAAATATAGAAAACGTACCATTTCTCTTTTCGATAGATCCTGTCTCGACCCGCGCAACGCAATTTCATTGCAAAAGACTTCGTTCTTGTAGATTCCGAGCATGATCGCGTGTACGCCACAACGGGTTACATTAACTGGGGTGACCGCTTACATGTGGTCGAGCTTGGCAAAGTGTCAGAGATTCGCCGGGTGCGTCTGCCCGAGTTGGGCCGCGTGCTAAATTATTTTGAACGTCCGTGTCCCCGCGTCGTAGAGCGAGGATGAGTTCGGTTATCGCATGTTGCGCCGCAGCGGCGGACGACAGAGGAAATAGCCAGCGAAGCCCGCCGCTGACGCAGGAGCGGATGCAAGACGCGCAACTTACCCAACACCCGCATCACCAATAAGCAAGACCCTGAAGAGGTAGTTTGCACGCAAGGCAACTGGAAAAGTCGACGAGGGGTCGGGGGGCAAGAAAAACGGCGAGCGGGGGAGCGCGGGGCAAAAAGGGAAAAGCAGTGTCATCAAACGGTGGAACAATGTAGACTCGGGGGCGACGAAGAGAGGTGATGTGTTACAGCGGTTGCGGGCAGCCGCAGCTCCGCTCGCCGCCCCGGCAAAGCAGCGGCGACGGCGCCGGAACGCGCCCGGTGCCGCTGCGGGCGTTGCAGCCACACGGAAGGCGCCGCGCAGGGGCGCGCCGGAGGGCCATCGCGACGGACGGGACGCGGGCGAGCGGAGCGGAAAGACGGTGTAAGCAACTTACCATACTCATCCTCGGAGCGCGCCATGTCGTCGCCGAGGTTGGGCTTGCGGGGGGCTGATGCTTCACGCGGGGTCGCGTAGACGGGGGATAGAGGAGAGAGGGAGGCGGGGAGGAAGAGGGGAGGCGCTGTGCGAGGCGGGTGTTGATCGTAACGGACCGGGGGCATTGGATTATCGGAATGCAAAGCAGGGGCGCAGGCCACGGATTAGAGGCAAGTGACGTGTCGTCGACTCGTCTCAAACGCAAGCTGGCGGTCAAAACTTTTCCTTTTTTTCTATTTTCCACGGAAACTGTGCCCGTAACGCCGCCTTGCTTCCTACATGTCCTCTTTAGTACGTCCGTGGAAGGCAAACTACGTATCTGCATTCATCAGGGGACAGAACCCCGCTGTCATGCATCTCGCCGTGTGCATCCGGAGAGTGGGAGGTGCCGCTCGTTTCTATTGCCTGTTTCCACAACACGGTCTCGAGCCGTGCGCCCTGGCAGCGGCTTTGTCCAGCGGCCTTGTTCAGAGACGGCGCGCCCCTCCGCGCACGAGTGCGCGGGCGGCGGCGTGGCGCGTGGGCGCTGTTCGCGGCGAGCGGCGGCGCGCTGGGCACCGTGCGGCGCGGCGCGCATTCCATGAGCGTCTCTCCGCGCGGGGCGCGCGGGAGGAGGGTGCTAGCGCGCCTCTGCGCGGTGCGGGGGCCGCGCGCGCGCGGCTGGTGCGCGCTGGGCGGGTGCGAGGCGCGGGGGTTATCGCGGAGAAAAGCGGGCGCGCGCGCCGGCCGCGGAGGACGCGCGCAGAGAAATGACCGTGCAGAGGCGCCCATTGTATGATGCTCATGGCGCGCCGCGCCCTTCCAGCTCGCCGCCGGGAAAAGGAAGCGCCGCGGCAGCGCCTCACAATCCCCGGAGAGAGACGCGCGCACCGCACACGCTGCCCGCGCCGCGTATGATACCCGCGCAACCTGTTCCCGCTGTCGCTGCACCTCCTCCGTCTGCCTACGGCAGCAATGCTGCGCGCACCCGCCCGGACCCACACCACCCTCCTCCCCAAATATGCACGCCCTTCTGCATCCCCCCGCGCGTGTGTGTGTGCGTTGACAAGCTAACGAGCAATGTGTCTTTTTGCGTATCTTGTCTGATTTAGTATTGTAGTCAACCCGAAGGGACTGAAATACGACTCCAACGACTCTGCGTTGATCCCCTGGCAGCGGTGCACGGACGCGGCGCAGTGCATCAATTGGGTGGCGGATGAGGAGCACTCTGTGAATTTTGACGTGACGTTTGAGATCCTGGGCAACTATCTCATCGGGCAGGAATCCAACTGCCGTACGTGTAGGGTTCTTCTTCTCCCTGTCCTTGCTTCGGGGAAACACAGGAGAGCAACTAACACAGACCTTGCTCTCCATTTTTATTATTCTTCTCACAGAGGACTTGACTGTGTTCCGCACACGCGATATCCTGTACCAGTTCAACGCGGGGTGGCTGTACAACCAAGCCGTGAACGAGACGTGGCGGCGCCTTCCGTGTGGCTGCAACGCCCGCAGCGGAACGGGGCGCGTTCCGGCGCCGTGGCCGCTGCTTTGCCGAGGCAGCGAGCGGAGCTGCAGCTGCCCGCAACCGCAGTAACACATCGCCTCTCTTCGTCGCCCCCGAGTCTACATTATTCCAGCGTTTGTGGACACTGGTTTTCGCTTTTTGCCCCGCGCTCCCCTGCTCGCCGTTTTTCTAGCCCCCGATCACTCGACGACTTTTCCCGTCGCCTTGCGTACAGACTAACTCTTCAGGGTCGTGCTTAGTAGGGATGCGAGTGTTGGGTAGGTTGCGCGTCTTGCATCCGCTTTTGCGTCAGCGGTGGGCTTCGCAGATGTAGCGAACCGGAAATTCTACATTGTCGAGTCCGGTACGCAAGGCGTTGCGAATGTGAAATGGCATCTGACAGTGCGTATTCCCCGTGACTAGTGAACCGGGAACTGGGACGGCGGATTCACGGAGAGTTGCTCTTCGACTTGACGCAGGTCATCTGCGTAACACGGAAGACTGCACGAACTTGCCCTCCCACACTTCCCGGACAAACACATCTCCGCCGTGATGATCTATAGCTTCACTCACCACCTGAACCGCGCACTACCCTTTCGCGCTGCATCTGCGCCCACACACACACGCGGCCGCAATATGTGTAATATTCTAAACGCTTGAGCGTCAGCCGCTCTCGAGGAGTTGGTTCTGATTCCAAAGATCTTTTATTGTTCTACTGTTATGCTATGACTTCGGAGTGGTCACGGTCTCTGTTTCCGGAATGCAGTTCGGACGTTCCTACTCAGGGCCTCCTTTAAGACAGCATGGACGGGCATGTGTGGACATGTATGGACGTCGGCCTGCACCTGATTGGTCTATATAATACTTTTCTTAACAGTATGATGGCCCACACAATGTTAAAATAATAGCTTCCATCACTACCAACGTGCCATGCAAAACAAAATCATTGGCTATCGCCACTGGATAAGTGTGAATGAATTCATTCTAGATCCAATTTTGCACATATCGAATTCAGTTTAATCATTTTATTGATGCTCCCAAATGCCACTATATTTGAAAAACGGCGGGAGACTGGCATCCGAAGAAGATACAATTCGTATTCCAACAGCACCCACCCAGAACCCAACATACCGCAGCCTGCCCTACCAACTCCTCGCTCCCTTCGCTTTCCGATCCCCATCACAATGACCACACAAAAGTCCCCCCTCATTCTCCGTCGCAGTCCTCGTTTCCTTAGACCATGTCCCTCGTCTCCGCCATCTCCAAACGCCCGAACTATGCGCGTGCTGCAGTTTACGCACATATCAGAGCAAGAATCTTTTCCTCGCTCCGCACATAGTCCTGTCGATGGCTCCCAAAATAATTCGCCAATGGAACCATTGGCAGGTGCTCGCGTTCTCTCAGTTGACCAGCGGGCGGCTGGTGAGGTCAGAGCCTCGAAAGCCGATGATAAGTGCGCGGCATTCTCTTTTTTGTCAAGCCTAAATGTCAAGCAACTAAGGGGCATATTGAAGGAATGGAGGTGGAAACAATCAGGTAACAAGGGCACCCTCGTCGCTCGAGCATTTCTACAGTTACAAATTTTTGCTTTATCTGGACGAACAATTTGTGCTGCTATGTCTTCGATCCCAGAAACGGCCAGATTCGAGTCTTGGCTTCAGCAGCGTGTGACACTCGACCTGCGTTCTCCGCTCTACTTTTCCCGTGTTCCCGCCGATGCCGAGCTATTCAAGCTTTTGGAAGCGAAAGAGGTTGAAACGTTCAAGAGAAAAAAAGGAAACTTGGAGGAAGCAAGACAAAATGGGGATCAAGTTGTGAGAAGTGAAGATCACGGTGGAGAAGAATTGGACGAGACAAGTGGCAGTCAGAGAGAGGCTGGTCCGGTTAGCGGATTGGGCACGTTTAGCATCAGCGAATTCGCTCGCCTATGCGTCATCATGCGGGATGATGAAGACGCGAAATGCGCCCTGGATGGGACAGGGCAGGAGCTG
Source organism: Chondrus crispus (assembly GCF_000350225.1). Taxonomy (NCBI): domain Eukaryota; phylum Rhodophyta; class Florideophyceae; order Gigartinales; family Gigartinaceae; genus Chondrus; species Chondrus crispus. The sequence goes on along the minus strand of NW_005178685.1, from coordinate 152,161 downwards.
ACAAGGAGTCAGCTGGATGCGGGTTTTACGAGAGACTCATACTGGGGTGTTATCGAAGAGCGCTTTAACAATCCTAATTTGCGCCTTCATCTCAACATGGTTGGGAATGTCGACGAGGTAGACTCTAAGGTGGCACCGCCTTGTCATCGATCGGCTACATTTTTGAAAGATAAATTTGTGGATGCACGGAGGTCCTTCACGACGTGTGTCGAAAATTGGTCAAGGTCTGGACAAAACAACACCGGGAATTTTAAAAGTTACGCAGGGACTCCGGGTGGGGAGTTGACCGCGGAAGGGCAGCGGAATGTTGTCCTTTTTGTCTGCGCACGGAAAGGAACGGAAAATGAGGACACCCGGTTTGCGAATTTGTGCACGAGGGTGATCCCATTCGATAGGGGATGTGACGAGGGTGGCAGTCAGGGAACCAGCGGGATGTCAGGACGAGGAAATCGCAGGAGTATTAATCGGGGAGAGAATTTGTTTGAGAACTCGTGGAGGACCTATTCCGAAGCAGCAGTTGCGGAAAAGCGAGCGAAGGCCGCTGAACGAAAAGAGAAGGCGTTTAAAAAAAGGAAGACCGAGATAGAAAATTCGAGAATGCAGCAATTACAGCAGCGCCAATGGTGTGTTGTGTCCATGGGAAACCTTTACAAGACTTTGAAAGCCCAGGGATTGGACCCAGATGAGTCTTTTGAGGAGTGCGCAAAACTCCAAATGGAGGAGTTAAAAAACGCGTTTTTAATGCCGCAGTCCCGACCCATGGGCAATCTTTGCAATGGGCAGCGATCTGACGGGGACGTGGTTCAGAACCCACCTGTTGTCAGCAGCAATTTGCAACAGGAAGAAGAGATTCCCCCGGCTGACTGTGAAGCGGCGATAGAATAGGATGAGATACGCTTCAATAGATCATGATAGGAGGATGAGGCGTTCCTTAAAGCCAGTAAAGACAGTGGCAAACACCGGCCCCTTCGAAGGGGACGACGATAACCTGCCGGAGCTATAGTTTTCATATTTTGTATCCCTGTACACTTCTTTGACGTTTTCCCAGGCCATTTCCTCACCTGCGGCAGGTGCGGTAGCAGCTGCTGCACTTGCGACCCCTCGTAGAGCTGTCATTAACAACAAATATTGCCAGCACAACCCCTACAACCCCAAGGCACACCAACCCAATCGTACATCCAATATTACCTCCTTTCTGTTCCGAATCCTCGACACTCGCTGTCTGCAAGTCCGAAAGCTGTGGGTTCATCAGCTGTTGAATAGGCCTGTAGCTTTGATCGAACTGAAAAATATGTTCCGGGTCAACTCGTAGCCAGCGTCCGACCTCCCCGACATTTTTGACGGTGGCAGACAATGCAATGACACGCACAGACTGAACTTGAGCAGATGATATGTTCTGCTTGAGTTGGTCGCTGGTGACAAACATGCGAGTTATGACAGATTCAAGTGTACCACTTCGTGAGTTCCCTATATGGTGGACTTCATCGACGAAGAGCAAAGCAATCTTGGACAAAACGCCGGGTACTGCTTGGGAACAAGTATTCCTCGTGAGGCTATCCCACTTTTCAGCAGTCGTCAAGATCAGGTCAGCATTCAGCAAGATTGAATTGGAACCTGCCGCATACACATCTCCTGTCATGATTTCAACCCGTAAGCCGAGAAACGCATATCGCCGTTTCCAGTCATGTCCCTTTTCCATGCAAATGGCTTTAGTGGGAGCAATAAACACCACCTTCCTGGGTAAACCACTGGCAGGTAGGTACTTTTTCTCTAATGAAGTGAGAGCAAGATGCAAGTAGCGAAGAAGGGCAAGTTCAAAGCAAAGCGTTTTACCAGAACCAGTAGGCGCTGAGACGAGCATGTTGCAATCGCTGTCCCATGCCTCAATGCATGTGACTTGCATGCGATTGAATGTATGGTAGGGTATTGCAGGTGTCAGATATGATGGCAATATCGAGGACACCTCCGAAGCCATGAAGTTAGTGACGGTGACAACCGTCCGAGTGTCGAACGGGAAATTATGCCAGGCCTGAAGTACCAAAAAGACTATACGAATGAGTTGTCGTCGTTCTCACCATTGGCAGTGTGCAGAGGGCAGCGTCAACTCTTGCGAAACAAGCCATAACAATTCTTCAGAAAACTCAGGGTTTGTTGCGGTTTCGGTTGAGCTACCTAGCGATTGAAACGAAAATTTGTAGCCCCATGCCGAATCGCCGACGTTCTGCGGAGAGTAAAAGGTACACCAAAAGCTGTTCCCGCTAATGTAAATCGGTTCGACTCCTAACGCGCGCGCTGAGACGCCGGATCTCTCACCGTGATCTGTAACCGTGATTGCGCCCAATATGGCGTCGTCGTCTCCACATCGGAGAGCAGACACATTGTCCCTGGCACTTCACTAGCCCTCACCGAATACACCCGCATCGCGCGCCTTTCGTCAGTGCAAAACTCAAGCTCAGAATATCGCCCCAGAGCCGTCCGTGGATCAAAAACCACTTTCATTTCCGTCGCCCACCGAGGCATTTGAACCTTGAACGTTTGAGACCCACCTCTCGGATGTGGATGACTAGTAGATTCATAACAAGCGGTTCGCTGTCGAACTCGCAATAGAAAACTGTGCCGGTCTCCATGATAGGCATGCTCGAAGGCGGCGTTACCAGCCACTACGTCAAAACGATACTTCTAAAGCATCTTGGCCGGTGGAAATGATCCAAGCGGCTCTACCTCGCGAGCGAAAGTCTCCGTGTCGAAATTTAGAATGCGCAGGTACCCCGGCCGACAGAATCTCTGCAAGCACTCTCTGACTCGCTTCTTCTCCCTTTCAGACATTGCCGAGACAGCTTTTGGCGGCGAAACGCTGCATTGCATGCATCCCCATTCCACAAGCGCTTGCCATATTTCATATTCTGAAGCACCAAGGTTTTCTTGCTTGACAATGTGCAGCATAAGGTCGACAGATAATTCTTCATACGGGGCACACCAGAGTAACTTGGAACAGTTTTCGGCCAGATACTCTGTGAGCCTCACAACGAGTACGCGATTCTGTTCCGAGTCTTGGAGAGCACGATCTAAGACGGTGACGATTTGACGCACATTCTCCTCGTTTCGAAGGTAGAAAGAGACAATGCTTTGCAGACTACCGATTCCAAGCTGCGCAGATATCGAGCAAACATCATATATATCTGCAGCTTGAAGGGCGATTGTGCCGGTGTACACGTATTCCAAAACCTTTCTAAATACGGGCAACGAAACAGAGTCGATAGGAATCTCCATAGTAGAAGTTTTTCAATTATCAAAGGGAAAATCGCTTTGATAATTGTTTGTGTGGTTGAGCTCTCGCATGTCATAGACCAGGCCGTAATCCGCACACGGAAACAAGGGAACATAATCTTCGTTCGACACCGGCAACCAGACTGCCACTCCCTCCGGCGTTCCTAGTATCTACGCTTCCGGAGATGATCCTGGGTCTTCTTCGTCAGTCGGTATCACAGGATTGGGAACGTCGACTTCAGATGACGGAGCAACGAGAGTCGGTGGGTCGGAAAATAAATCAGGCGAGTCGTCAACATCTGCAGGTCGGCTCGGAAAGACTGGTGAAGCCGAGATGGAAACCTGCACTGCATCTAGTGATACACTCGGTCCTATTGGGTTGAAACTCGATGATGGAATAGATGTCCTCGTGAGTAGCATTGTGACCATACTTAGCGTACGTGTTGCTGTTATCGTGGGTAGTAAGCTGTTGATACTCGAGGAAGGTCTCAATGTCTCTGTCGGTACGATTTCGGTTCCGCCTGGTAAAGGCGTAAGATTCCCGGTTGCAAGGGTTTCGGAAACACTTGAAGAAGGGATCGGTGTTTGAGTCGATAGGTTTTCATCGAAACTTGATGAAGGCGCTGGTTTTGGTGTTGGTGTTGGTATTAGTGTTGGTGTCCTGATCGGTGGGGCTTCATTGACACTTGATGAAGGAGTAGGCGTCCGTGTCGGCGAGAAGTCGTTCACACTTGATAGGGGCGTTGGGGTCTCGGTCGGTACAATTGCAACAACACCTGATGACGGCAGCGGTGTCCCAGTCGATGGCAGTAGTGTGCTACCAGTAAACAATGGTACCGGAGTCCAGCGCCAGTAGCAGGCTAAGCGCATCCATGACGTGCTTGAGACGCACGGCATCGCGCGTGCGGATCGCTGTGAGGTTGTACCGCTTGCTCTCGCCCAGTAGCAGATCCGTGAGCCGCACGAGGGTGTTGGGCCACGCCGCGTCTAGGCCCTGCGAGTGGCGGCGCAGTGCAGCACCGTGTGCGGGGGGGCAATGTTTTGCTGCGTCGTGCAGCCGCGCAGTGTCACGAGCCGCAGCGGCCACGCCCGCCACGCCTCGCAGCGGCCGCGCCCGACATGCCGATAGCAGCACGTGATGCGCGCGGCGGGTCGGCAGCGAGACGGCGAAAGTAATGCGTCAGGGGGTGGGCCACGGAGCCGTGTAGAAGAAGATGGTGCATGGGAGCGGCGGGCGTGGAGGTTCGAAATATTTGCAATGAGATCGACAAGGATCTGTGTGTGGGTTCCTCGAGTAAAATGAGGACGCGCTGGGAGTAGGGGCAATCCCCGTACTTTTGAGATAGCGTATCGCTATTTGAGTGCGCCTGAGACCCCTTCACATGCACCTCTACACCTCCACGAGGTAGTCGCAATCGGTCCATCTTGCTCCCCACCATCGAGCGACGATCTCTGATTTTCGCCAGCTCTCTGTACAACAGATGAAGGCTTAGCGGAGCACGCTGCTCCTCGGAGTACGAAACCCCTCCAAGCTGAAGCCTTCTCCGCCGATAGAATGGAATGGCATGTGCCTGCGGCAACGGGTCGAAAAACTCGACCAAGTCCATCAAGGCCGACTGCGCGAAATACAGTCGTGACCCAACTCGATCGCATCGTCTCTTGCTTCGCCAAGTACGTCGCACGAAGGCCTCCAAAGTCTCAAAGTCTCGGATCACAGGCTTGTACCAGCGCGCGACGGTTGCATCTACTTCCAGAATACGAGAAAATTCTCGGAACGAAAGGACCGCGTCCTGCCCACGCCTCTCGTTTTCTGCTTTATCCACGAAATCCAATTTCCCGCTGTAGAGCTTGCGATGCAGGAGCTCGCCGAGGACAGATTGTGCACGCAGTGTAACACGTAATGGGCCGGCGCGAAGAGCCGTTTGCCCATCAGGCGGGTGGAATAGATGCTCCGTCATCTGCATCTCGATAAGAATTTCGTCGCTTGCCGCAAATACACCTTGAATCCTAGCAAGAATATTGCTTAAGACTCTATCTGCTGCATGGAAACCATAATCCAAAATAACGCTCTCCTGCTTGATAATCTCTACCATTGCGAAGTATCGACCGAGCAAATAGGCTGAATATGCTGGAGAAAGAGAGCTGTCAAGACCTTTCTTTTCCACGCGGTCCCAGTCTGCATCCACGATAGAGTGAATTCTGTCAGCGAGCTTTGCAGCGCTTTTCAGAATGGGGGCTGACAGCTCCATGTACTTCTTTCTCAGCAGCGGCTCAATGTCGTCTTTCTTAGCCCTGGCCGCCTTCTGCTGTGCGGCAATGGCAGCCATCTTATTGCGACGTGCGTTGTACCTGGTCCCTGAAATAGTAGATACGGTGGAGATGAGGGCGACGATTACCGGGGCTGGGACAAAGTGTAACAGCTCCCTGACGCGATCTGTTAAAAAGCCGTATGCCGTTCTGGTGACTGTGGACACGATACCAGCCGGTAGTTCGATGATTTTCTTGAAGCTGTGGTTGACTTGCTCTAGCTGCGACTTTTCCTCTGGCATGACAGGGTTGGTGTTTCTTGACCCTTCGGGATTCTTACCCCCGCCGTCATCTGGTTGGCGCTTACCGGGAACGTCGCCTCCGTTTCCAGATATGGCTGAGCCAGAACCAGAACCGGAGTCCAGCTGAGGCTCTTCTAACTCAGCGTCCGTTGCGGTGGGGGAGGAAGTGGGAGAAGAAGATTCCGGTTGTTTGTCCCGTGATGATTCAAGTTCCTCATTAGAGTTGGATGACGTCTGCGAATTCATCTGAAGCGCAACTCTACAGCTATGTGCAACGACTGCCTGGCAAAAACAGGAAAATCAGCCGCACGGAGCGGAACGGTGCGGCCGAGATCAGGGGTACCAACATATTTCCCGAAGACGCTGCACCCACGGAAGGACCCGTAGCACTAGGCCACAGCGTACACGAGATCAATGGCACGAAGATGCTCCCCGTCACCTGCGGGCTCACCGATACATGCGAGCCAGGAGATGTCGATGGAGTGGCGGAAATCTGGGGCAGCAGCATACTGCTCGAAGCTTGAGGACTGACAGAAGAACTAAACCCCGGAGAGACTGACGGCGTCTCTAAAGTAACCGGCAACAGAACACTTGCACTTGCCACCGCGCTTGCTGACGGCGAGCTGGTACCTGAGCTGATGGTGGCACTACCAACCGGTACCTGATTTGCGCTGATAGATGCAGGAGCACTCACGCTTGGTACAGCGCTCTCACTCGGACTCGGCAGTGAAGATGTAACGCTAGACGGCAGCGCGGAATCATCACACACAAGAGCGTCTGCATCGATTCCATCATTAATGACGCCTCTGATGTCGACACGTTAATTTGACAGGACCTGTACTACGTTGACGCGATCCTCGCACACAGTGGTAGCGGCGTCCGATTTTCTGACTGATGTCAGCGCTGTCAACAGCGCCCGAGCCATGAAACACCAACAACCAAACCGAAAACATCCACATACGCCACCGCTTTACCCTCGTCGCAAACCCCTTCTTTCTTCCTACCGCATCCGTCTCCACAGCCGAGTGCTCTTCACCCATCTCGAAATACCGCTCCCGCCCCTCGTATCGAAACCTCACCTTTCCATCGTCCCCTCCGTGCATTCCAAACCCATTCTCATCCCCATCATGCGGATGAAGCGCCATCCAGAACGCCTCCTCCCTCCCGCCTCACCGCTTCACAACCACCCGCCTATGTCCTCCAAATCTCTCCACCCGGTGCATTGCCCAGCCTCCTATCGTCCTCACGTTCACGTCCGCCTGCTCTGTGCGCTCGCTATACAGTCGCTTCCATTCATGCATCGCTTCACCACCTAAAGGAAGGACGCGTAGCCTTGCCAAACATACAGCGATCGACATGCGATCAACACACACATTCACGTCGGGTACGTCGCATGACGGCATTTTCGGCTGTACGCAAAGCTGAATGCCGGCAAGGCTGGTGAGACCAACGGTAGTAGATCAAATAGAGACTGGGTTTGCCACTTGTCGCGAAATCAATTCCACATCCCTTCCGTCACTACTTGCCTGATTGGCCAGACGGTTGCACTTGATAAATTGTTCACATGCGTTCATGATCTACGCTGTAATGGTGCAGCGGTACTTCAGGCCGTTCTCTGCCTTTCTCCTTAACGATTTGAACCAACCTGTCTCGCTTTCTCGAATTAGAACCATTCCTGACAGGCAGAAGTGTTCCGTCGTGACTGCAGCAATCTCTCTCGTATCTGCCCTGAAACTCACGAGCCAATTGTCTTGATTCCTGGCACCACTGATTGATGTCAGCTTCTAAAACTTGTTTCTCGTAGTCTGTTAGCTGATGGGTCAACACAGAGCGCTCTCTGTCGTTTTCGAGCACAAAGTTGTGCAGCTTCATTAGCAAACAAATAAGGTTAGTGCTTTTGTTTACAGAAAACTCCAACCCACCACGTAATATTCTCCAACGGGCAACTAGCATGCCAAATGCCTGCTCTACGTGCATGCGCAAGGAGGATAGAAAAAAATTAAAGTTGTCTTGGTCAGTGTCAGCACCCGATTTCGAAAATGGCGTGATTATGTGCTCTGTGCAGGAGTACGCCTCGTCTCCTACAATGTAGTAACAAGTGCCGAGGATACCCTTGTCTATTTCCCGTTTCAGTCCTGAAACAGAAAAAGCGAGAGAATCGTGTGTTGAACCTGTACAAATTGCAGAACAAAAACGAAAAATATAGTCAGAGTCAACAAGAGCTTGAACCGGGATCGCATAAAAACCTTTCCGACAATAGAACATAGCAGGGTTTTCTTGAGGTTCGGGCTTCTTAATTTTAACACAGATTCCGTCTACCGCACCAACGCAACCCGAAAGCGGATTCATAGATTTCCTTGAAGTTTGAAAGCGCTTTGCAATGGATCGCAAACCTGCGCTACTAGTAGGAAACCCTTTCAAACGAAGCCGCGTCATCAGTGCTTCACACGTAGAATTGAATACTTCGTGCAAAGTACTCTCTGCCACTTGATAGGCAAGGACAAGGTCGAGGTAGCTTGCTCCGGCTAATATTCTTAAGGTGATTCCCAGCCTAACTGCGGGAGGAACTGTACTCCTTCGATATTCTGTGGCCGCCTTGAATGGTTTGTCAATGAGATCTTGCACCTCGTTTAGCAACAGAGCGAATGCTGCTTCTGACATGCGGTATGACTTTCGAAACAGATCGGGGCCTAGTGCTCTCGTTATGTCGTCAAAGGACACTGTATGTCGAGATGGAAGGAGACGCTGGACATATGATTTGCGTCGGCGCTTTCCTGTGAACTTGGTCCTCACCCAGTGGTACGCAGCCCCAGCCACGACGACAAACGAATCGGAGTCCGAAGATGTTCCTGATGACGAAGAGCCTGGGGATCGTGTCGTCATGATGTGCTATGGGGAATGTGTGAGGGATGGATGAATGAAGGATCGTGTGAGACGATACGGTATGATGCACCCCTTGAGCCAATTTACGGATCACGGCGCGCTGGCACAATACATTAAATTATTGGACATGTAATATTTTGAAAATCGCGAACATGTACATCCAAACATGGCTGTCCATGCTGTCTTAAAGGAGGCCCTCACTTTAATCACTTGCGCAGGATCCGGTGTGACATGCGGCGAGATTTGCCCGCAGGTTGCTGTAGTGCAATATGCACCTGAAAAGGGGGGTGAAAAGAAATGAAAATGATGGGGTATGACAAACAAAAGTGGAAATCATTTCACTTTATTATTTTAATTATTAATTTTAATTAGTTGCATCTTAGTTATTTAACATTAGATTAGATCTAGGATCTAGCGCCGAGAGCTACTGTAGTGGCTCCGGCGGGGCGATATATACCTTAGCCCTCTGACCACCAAGTCAGTAAAGGTAACCCGAGTTGCCAGAGTCTGATATCGCCTTGGTTGAAGTCCGTCTTTTACAAGACATTCCCTTTAACTACAGATTACTTTATCCTTTGCGCTCGGGGGTCCCCTTTTTCCTTATCAATTTTCCTTTACTTCCCTATCCTAATTTCCCTTAATCTTGAGTTGGTCCCACCTTGTAGGATTGCGATCCGCAACGTGACGTCATTTGCCATCGGGCTTCTGTGTTAGTGCAACAGTGGTGCTTTTCTCAGTGTTGGTTCCATCGGAATCTGGTTGCGACCGATCCGTTGTTGGTACTTTGCCATCGGGCAGTACGACGGTGTAGCGCTGCTACGTTTTCTTCTTTCCCGACGGGCTACGTTGCGACGTCCCCGTCGAAGACCTTATCAAGGGTATAAGGTGTACAAGGCGCTCTTCGAGCATTGGATTTACGATCCATCGGACCAGGTTTACCTAAACACCCCTCCGAACTCGTCGAGCAGTCGCCTTTACAAGTCTCTACCACCATTTACCGATCCCGGGCTGGGCCCTCCTCTTTGCCCCCCTTATCAGGGATCCGAGCTACTGCGGGCCGCAAACCCGCTTAAAGAGGACAGGGAGCTTCGAACACTCCGTAGCGCTGTGCCGTTGGCAGTTGTTGTTTTGTTGCTGTTGTTTGTGTTGGACCGTCGAACCTTGGTCTCTACCTAACAGGTGCATTGCACTACAAAGTGGTCTCCCGACCTAGAAATTGTTTTATCTACGACAAGGAAGTGGTCTGGGTAACGGACTCTTTTTTTATTTTCTTTTTGTTTGTAACTTTTGTGCTGCGTAGGTCCGCTCGTATGAGCGATGTCAACAAGTGTACCCGGGGACGTCGGTCCCGGGGCGAGTAGAAGCGGATCGGCACGAGCGTCGAGGATCCCGAGGGGTCCTTGCACCCAGAGCCAGGCCAATACGGCCACGGACCCCGGAGATCAAGAATCCCCTACGGGGATAGCCGCCGACAAGACTGACCTCGACGAGAAGTTGGAGAAGATGAGCAGCGAAATTCGCGAAGAAGCAAAGAAAAATCTCGAGGCTGAATTAGCCCTTTCCAGCACACTGGAGTTGCAAGGATCCGAGTTCCACACCGTTTTGGGAGAGCTGTCGGCTCGAGTGGATCTCTTCGAGAAGGAGCGAGGTGAGGCGACCGACGGTCTGCAGCCGGAGGTCCTAGCCTCGTTGAAAATTTCGGTCAAAGACGCGAGGCGCGACGCGAATCAAGCCTTGGGGTCCTTAGGAAAATTTAGAACAAGCATCGATGACCGATTCGATCGCGCTGCGCAACGTCTCAAGGACCTTGAGCAGGCCGCGGATCAAGCTCCGCAAGGATCGGACGACGAGCCGCTCCCTTCGGGTAGAGAGG